>NC_059286.1:8295681-8500681 GCF_017591435.1 Portunus trituberculatus
AATAATGAGCTCTGAGCTCGTTCCGTAGGGTAACGTCTGGCTGTCTCGTCAGAGACTGCAGCAGATCAAACAGTGAATTACACACACACACATCACCACCACCACCAGACCAAGGCATCCCTGACGCCCCGTCCCGCCAACACCTCCCTAGCCATGGTTAGCCCCGCTAGGCCACTGCCAGCTCCGCCAGCCCGCCGGCGCCGCCATCCCAGCCCCTTCACCCTGCAACCAAGTGATTTAGGGCGCTTTTCTAGTGTTTCGCAGGTGTTTGCTTATGCTTTAAGGCTCGCTGTGTTGGAGTAGGTGAAGGAAGTGGAGGTGGAGTGGTGGGGAGGTATGTGTGAGGGAGGGGAGGGAAGTTGGAGGTGGTGAGAAAAGGTGCAAAAAAACTATTTCGGCTCTTTATCACGGTTTTTTCTCTCTTACTATTGAAGTTTGCATTGTTTTTGTATTTGATTCATGGAAATTAATGTTAATCAAGCTATAATCCGTAATAAGATCATGTCTAGCTATGTTTTTTTGTTTTTCCTTGAAATAACACTTTCGGTATTCTATAATTTCAACTTAATCTTAATTATCACTCCTAGTATTATTTTGGTGTTTGATATAAGACTTTAAAAATATGAAAAACGTGAATCAAGTAATAATGTTTCATAAAATTTAGTCTAACTATTCGTATTTTCAAATTAAAAAGTTTTAACGGTACCGAAATAGAAAGCTAAAATCTTTATACGACGAGGAATCTCTGTTTTCGTTACTTGGCTGGAAAGCAAAATTTTATCTTATTCAGAAAATGCAATATAATGTAGTGTGGCTGTGCTTTTCCTCTGGACACTATGATGTGTTTTTGATACCGTTAATTTGACATACGGAGAGTTCGTTGGAGATCGCTTTGAAAACAATACACCCGGTAAGGATATTATATTTTGGTTATTAGTTAAAGTATTTATTGTATCAAAAAATGTAGTGCATTCTAGTCTGGGAGCCTTTTTTCTTCTGGCGATTTTTAAAATGAATTACGTACGTAATTATTGGGCCACAGATGCACCTCAGCCATGCCCTCCCCCCGGGGTCAGTCCACCAATGTTTGCCTGCACTGGCGTGTGTTTCCAGACCCAGAGGTTGAAGCAAAGGCAGAATCAACCACCGGAATAGATAAATACCCCATTGCTGTGTTAAATAAGGTGATGTTTATATAAACACCCTCGTTCAGACCGCCTGGCGCCCACCAAGACCCCGCCCTACCAACCTTCCGTCCTTCCCCGCGTCAACTCAACATTTCCTTCAATTCTCAGTGTTTCTCGGGCATTTCCTGCAGTTTCCCACTTGAAATACATAAAGTGTAGTGATAGGAGGAAGAAATGAGGAATAGAAGTGTGTGTGATGGGTGTAATAGTAGTACCAACAGCAACATTATTATCTTTGTGTTTGTATGTCCGCGTGTATTATCATGGTCGCCTGCTGGTGTGTGTGTGTGTGTGTGTGTGTGTGTGTGTGTGTGTGTGTGTGTGTGTGTGTGTGTTTTATGCCCAGGGATAAGGCCATCATCACTCTGCGGTGTATCACTAGAACTCAGCTGTGCCTTGAGGCAGCATTATTATAATGACACTGGTGGCCGGTTGCTGTTACTGTCAGGCCGGTGGTAATGTTCAAGGCCCGGAGAGACTGATCTCACTGTGTATGGCGCACTTACCATTCACAGTCTCTGTTAACCTTTAAACTGTGGGTGATATTTCTGCTGCGCCTTTATACTGATTTTTTTTATGTAAGAACGGAAGCTGGCCAAGTGCAACATAAAGAGTGAAAAAAAAAATAAAGGTCCTTCTTACATGGATTGGATGCTCCCAGCCTTCTCTTCGTGGCATGACTGGCCTCACGTTGCGCAGCAGTCTTTTCTCTTAACCTTTGATATAGGCTTCAGGTTGGGTTATTGTTTGCCTGTTTGTGGCCTGATGACCTTGTTACTGTAGTAAAGGTATATAAATTGGGTGGGGTTTTTTTATTGTTGATCTACATGTTTTTCAATATTATAATTATCAGATGTTAGTGAAGATGTCCGGAATTTTGATATTTAATATATGGCAATCCTAGTCCATGTGTGTGTGTGTGTGTGTGTGTGTGTGTGTGTGTAATTCACTGTTTCACTGTTTGATCTGCTGCAGTCTCTGACGAGACAGCCAGACGTTACCCTACGGAACGAGCTCAGAGCTCATTATTTCCGATCTTCGGATAGGCCTAAGACCAGGCACACACCACACACCGGGACAACAAGGTCACAACTCCTCGATTTACATCCCGTACCTACTCACTGCTAGGTGAACACCACCTACACGTGAAAGGAGACACACCCAAATATCTCCACCCGGCCGGGGAATCGAACCCCGGTCCTCTGGCTTGTGAAGCCAGCGCTCTAACCACTGAACTACCGGGCCGTGTGTGTGTGTGTGTGTGTGTGTGTGGGTGGGTGGGTGGGTGAATGGATGTGTGTGCATAGCACTTACACACCAAATACCTATTATCCATATTTAAAATAGATCATTAATACTACCATTTACATATTTCCAGCCTTAAGACTAGGGAAACACGTGACTTATATATATATATATATATATATATATATATATATATATATATATATATATATATATATATATATATATATATATATATATATATATCCTTTGTACCAGGCGCTAGAATACCAAACGAAATACCTTAACAAGAATGACATAAGGAAAAAGAAGAAGAAAATAATAATAATAATAATAATAATAATAATAATAATAATAATAATAATAATAATAAAAATAATAATCTGTTTTAGCGATTCCAATGTCCCGCCAAAGTTGAGGTGACGCCAGTCAGCTGAGAGAAGTAAACAAACACCGAGGCGGAGTCTGCCACCCTAGCACACCGCCACACTGCGTCCCTGCCACACTGAGCCTCTCCCTCTCACCTCACCAGGCACATTGACTTTCCCAACACTGCGAGATGAGTGGGAAGAGTCTGCACGAGAGGGAAGGAGAGGAAACTTGATATAGTGAAAAATAGTGAGGAAGCAGATTGTGAGGTGCGGCTTAAAAGTCATTGTTATGTTATCATTTACAGCTTTATTAATGCTATCTGCTTCTCTATTCTGCACGAGAGAGGAGAGGAAACTTGATTTAGTGAAGAATAGTGAGGAAGAAGATTCTCCCATATTCAGAAACGCCTTCCCTTCTCACTACAATTTTCCAAGGCCACAGAGACAACTAGTCGGGTTTTCAAGACAGTTTCTCCTTTTAATTAATTAGAAATCTTCCCAGTCCATCACCAAAGACATAAAAATACTCGCAAAAAGACTTTATTCTCTCTCTACGACAATTTTCCAGGTCCACAGAGACAACTAGCGAGGTTTTCAAGACAGTGGCTCTTTTAACTAATTAGAAATCTTGCCAGTCCATCACCAGAACCATACAAATGCTTTTATAAACACAAGTATCTTCAACTGGAGCCTTTGGAAAGCAGTGATGGTGAGAGAGCAAAGTGTTTCAGAATCCAGGTTGTCAGGTGTGGGGCAGTGTCCAAATATACACATCCCTCCCGGTTTCCTCATTTCCCAGCTCCCCGTTTGCAGCTCCTCTACCCAGCTTATATGAAGCCACACTATTGGTCAATAACACACTTACACACGCACACACACACACACACGTGGCCATATGGCAATGTCCTAATATCCTTCTATTCCTCTATTTATTATCAATTTTTCTTCCTATCTCTTGTTTTATTTCCATTACCTCCATTCATTATCCATTTACTTCCTATCTCTTATTTTATTTCCATATCCTTCATTTTTATCCATTTTCTATTTTTTCTTTTTTTTTTTTTCCTTTTTTTTGTGTCCAGTTTCCCTTTCATACTTGTTTCATACCTGTTTCCTTCTATCTGTTTGCCTTAATGTATTCAGTTATCAGTATTTCATTAAGGTAAACCATTTAGGTTTTTTTCACAATTTAGGTAATTCTTTATGGCAGACCTCTTCTTCTGTGTCACACTCCCTCTAGCAAGCCAGGGAGCTTGCTGGATGGTAGGGAAGGCAAGGCTGAGTGTAAAAAACCCTAAGGATGGCACACCATGTTCTGAAAACTGACAAAATTAATAGCTTAACTCATCTTTACCTAACCTAACACACACACACACATACACACACACACACACACACACACACACAGCGCTTGGATGTCGCGATGTCAAGGACCTGAGTTTGAATCCTGCTACAATCTGGGAATTTTTTTAGGCTACAAAAAATGGCTACAAGAATGGTCCCAGAACTTGAAGGGATGACATATGAGGAGAGACTAAAGGCTATGGATCTACCAACCTTGGAACAAAGAAGGGAGAGAGGAGATCTGATACAAGTCTATAAATTGATCAACGGAATGGACCAAGTGGATAAGGAGAAACTGATCTTGAGAGAAGAATATGACATCCGAAGCACAAGATCGCATAGTAAAAAGCTGAGAAAGGGAAGATGTCTGAGAGATATTAAAAAATATAGTTTCCCGCAGAGATGTATTGAGAAGTGGAACAGTTTAGATGAAGAAGTAGTATCTGCAACGAGTGTGCACACTTTTAAAGTAAGATTGGATAAGTGTAGATATGGAGACAGGGCCACACGAGCATAAAGCCCAGGCCCTGTAAAACTACAACTAGGTAAATACACACACACACACACGCACACACACACACACACATGGGCAAGCCTCTTAATGTGTAGCCTCTGTTCACCTAGCAGCAAGTAGGTAGACTAAACAGTAAAAGTATTAATCTCCATATCTATTCCAGCACACACAAAAGAGAGAGAGAGAGCAAACAGAAGTACTCATCCTTTCATCTATTCCAGCACACCCAAGAAAGAGAGAGACAGAGACAGAGATAGCACATACAAGTAACAAGACAGGCTGAGAGAGAGAGATAGAAAGTTAGAGGAAGCAAGCAAGTGAAAGAGAGCAAGCAACAAACAAACCCAGGCAAGGCAAACCAAGGCAAGGCATACACAATGATGGCAACGCTGGACAGTGAAGAGCGTCTTTCCTGCACCGAACACAGTGTCATGCTGGCCAACAGTCTCTACCACCTGTACACACAATCGTCGCTCCTTGATGTGCGTCTGGTGTGTGAGGAAGTGCACATCTACGCACACAAGGCAGTCCTGGCCGCTGGGAGCAAGTTTTTCCAGGAGCGGCTACAGTCTCTAGGGTCCGGAATGGTGGAGCTGCAGATGTCGAGTGCTAATCTTGGGGTTCTCATTTCCCCTGGTGAGTTGCTTGTTTTTTTTTTGAGTGGTGTGGGTAAGTTATGCTTGTATGTGTGTGTGTGTGTGTGTGTGTGTGTGTGTGTGTGTGTGTGTGTGTGTGTGTGTGTGTGTGTGTGTGTGTGTATCCACTCCTGTTTACTCCAATGTGTGATTTAAATGCCTTGCTGGAGAATTTTTATATATCCACTAACAACATCCTAACTCTTTATCTAACCATTTATATATTAGTGTGTGTGTGTGTGTGTGTGTGTGTGTGTGTGTGTGTGTGTGTGTGTGTGTGTGTGTGTGTGTGTGTGTGTGTGTGTGTGTATGTATGTGTTTGTTTACCCATCACTCTCTTCTCTAAGGTGTGGTATAGAATCTTTACCTATCCACCTATTCACCAATCCACCAATATCTTAACTCTATCTACCCACACATCTACCACTTTACCTACCAATGTACCTATCTATCAATTTATTATCTACCCACACATCTACCACTTTACTAGCATACCTGTTCATCAACCTATCAAGCCTTCTACCCACACAGGTGAACTCCGAGCATTAGTTGAATACCTGTACTGCGGTGAGCTTCTTGTCCCTCGTCACCGCCTGTCAAACATCGTCGCTCTGGCACGCTCCCTGCAGGTGTTTGGCTTTCTCACCGACACCCAGAGCTACTTGGCCGGCCCTGACCCACAATTCCTCCCTGAAATGAACTACATCTCTGTGGAGCCTTCAGTGCTAGAGCTCCCTGCTACACAGTGCACTCGTCTCCAGCCCCCTACAGCAGAGGAGGCTTGTGGGGAGCTTGTGGGTGGTGGTAGTGGAGTCAGTGGGGGTAGTGTCTCTCTGCCACTGGTCAGTATGAAGCCCCATGACCCCACACTGCTCCAGGACCCGCCAAAGTACTCAGAGCCACTCAAGATTGATACCAATGTGAATATTTTGGGTCCCACATCCAGTATTTCTTTCAGTGAGTTGTGTATGGCGCCAGGTCTTGATGGGGATGCCCTCAGTACTCCTTGTGGCCAGGTATGTGTGTGTGTGTGTGTGTGTGTGTGTGTTGGTGTACCTTGATTTCATTGTCTCTTATTTTTGTCTATATTTGTTCAGTCTTTCTCTTGTTTTTTTCTTGTCTTTTTTTTTATTTCTGTTTTGATGTGTGTGTTTGTGTGTGTGAGAGAGAGAGAGAGAGAGAGAGAGAGAGAGAGAGAGGCAAAGGCAGTTTGTTTTAGCTATTCCCTCTTGTAAGGATATAAGTTGTAGTGGTAGTAGTAGCAGTAACAGTAGTAGTAGTAGTAGTAGTAGTACTGTAGTAGTAGTAGTAGTAGCAGTAGTAGCAGCAGCAGCAGTACTCACCAGAACCCTACCATTATTATTATTATTATCATCATTGTTGTCATTACTATCACCATCACTAATATTACCACAGTCCTCACCACACCTCACCACACCTTACTTTCCATACACTCCCTTCCTTCTCTCTCACACAGTCCCCTTCCCTCTCCTTCACACTTCCCTTCCCTCTCCCTCACACACTCTATTTCCATCTCCCTTACACACTCCCCTCTCTCTCTCCCTCTCACACACTCTTCCCTCTCCCATCAGGCCAAGCACTGCAGCGCCCCATCAGTGTTTGAGAGCTCAGTGTTGGAAGAGGCACCAAGTTTGAAGGGAAAGTACACACAGGAGTCTTGGGAAGCGTACAGCAAGCCAGATCGCGATGTTGTCTACACTGGGACTGTCCTGAACTTAAGAGGCGACAGTGAGGGTGGTGATGAGAGGTGTGGTGTCGCAGGGGTCAGAGAGCATCACCAGCACCACCAGCATCACCAGCATCATGTCCCAGCGCCACAGTTGTCTCTGCCTCCCGCGTTTCCAGCTGGGTCACGTCAAGAGCTGCATATGAATCAGTGTTTGGTGGAGGGAGAGGCTGATGATGCAAGCAATACTGTCATGTTTCTGGAGCCTCTGTGGGGAGATGGTGAGTGTGTGTGTGTGTGTGTGTGTGTGTGTGTGTGTGTGTGTGTGTGTGTGTGTGTGTGTGTGTATTTACCTATTTGTATGTACCTATTTGTGTATTACAGAGCCCGAGCTAAGCTCTCTGTGTCCTGTCTCCTTGTCCATTCCTGTCATATCTCTCTTTCATCTGATTGACACACACCGCATCAACGACATGACTGCTCAGTTTATTCCACTTATCAATGCTACGATGCGGGAAACTGTATTTTCTCACGTCATTTAGACAGATGTCCTTTATTAGCTTTTTTCCATGTCCTCGGAGATGATTACTTGTGGTCACCTTTATCAACTCTATCCAGTATGTCAATCTTGTTCACCAATTTATACATAGTTATCATGTCTCCTCTTGTTCTTCTCTCTTCTAATGTGGTCAGCCCCAGCTTCCTCAGTCTTTCCTCATAGTCTAACTCCTGAGTCCTGGTACCATCCTTGTTGCCAGCCTTTGTACCCTTTCTACCTTCTTCACATTTTTCTTCATATCGGTGACCAGACACATGCTGCATATTCTAGCTGGGGTCTTATTAAGGTACATAATATCTTCTTCATCATTCCTTCATCTAGGTAGTGGAATGCAAGGCCAATATTTTGAAGCATGTTGTATGTTTTCCAAAAAATCTTGTTAATGTGTTTCTCCGGTGACAAAGTGTTTTGCACGGTTACTCCTAAGTCTTTCTCCTCATTGGTCTCTTTAATTTTCTCATCACCCAGTCTGTAATCCCAGTTTGGTCTGTATCTACTTCTTCCCATTTTCATAACATGGGTCTTGTCTATATTAAATTCCATCTGCCACTCCTTACTCCACTCATATATTTTATCAAGATCTTCCTGTAACTTGTTACAATCTTCCACATTCTTTACTCTCCTCATAATTTTAGTATCGTCCGCAAACATGTTCATATAACTGTCAATTCCTACTGGCATATCATTAACATAAATCAAAAACATGATGGGACCCAGCACTGACCCTTGTGGAACTCCACTGCTTACCTTCTTCCACTCGGACTTCCTTCCTCTCACCACTGTTCTCATTTCTCTTCCCATTAAGTAATTTTATGTGTGTGTGTGTGTGTGTGTGTGTGTGTGTGTGTGTGCATGTGTGTGTGTGAAAAGGAAGAGTGAAAGACAGCAGGGAAAGCAGAAGTATAGAGACAGAAAAGGAGGAATGCTAATTACAAGAAGTGTATTGATGTCTTCCCTTCTTCTTTCTCTTGATGGACTGTATAGGAGAGAGAGAGAGAGAGAGAGAGGGGGGTGTTTGGCTAATGGCTTCCTGCACCTTCCACTTTCCTTAACACTCTCATTTCTTCTTCTTCTTCTTCTTCTTCTTCTTTTCTTCTTGTGCACCTCCCGCTGTTTCCTGCACTGTCACATGGTGTTGTTCTTGGCAGCGTCAAGTCCATCTGGCGTTGACCTGGACAACATTCTGCGCAGTGACGACATGAAGGTGCTTGGTGAGCGGTGGGTGCGCGCCCGCCGCCCCTCCAGAGTGCGCCTCAAGGTCAAGGACAGCATTGGCGGTGTCTCCCTCCAGGACACCTCCCAGCGCCAGTCTGCAGGGGCTGCCGCTGCCGCCGCTGCTGCTGCTGCCGCTGCTGCTGCTGCTCCAACATCCTCCACCCTTCCTGCTGCCAGGTGAGGGTTGTTTGCTGGCACAGATATTGTTTACTGACAATAATTTGTTCATATCACAGCCATGAGACAGTGAACACAGCTGCAGTAACCAAGACAGACACACAGACAGACAGTTTACAGCCCATCACTGCTGCACATCACACAGTGAACACAGCCTCAGTGACCACCCCCTCTCCCCCCCCCACAGTCCTGCAGAGGAAGCGAGTGCTAATGAAAACAAGGAAAGTTGGATGGTGGTGCTCCCTGACTCCCGCCCCCCAGTCCTCCCCCACCTGGCTGACCCCTCCTCCCTCCTACAGGCCCCTCCACCACAGCCAGTCCCCCCAGACCCACTCACGCAGGTCCCCGTAGACACCCCTCCCTTCCATGTCCAGGGCCCTACCACACAGTCCCTGGCTAACCCTGTGCCTCTCATCACCTCCCCCATGCCTCTCGGTGCCTCCCTGCTGGCCCAGAGTTCATGTCCCAGTAATGTCCCAGTAGCCAACACCAGCTCCCTGTTTGGCCAGTCACCGCTGCCTAACCCGGCCACTCCACTCCTCACACAGTCCAGTATTATTGCTCCATATCTCCAGCCATCTGTTCTCTCCACTGCTGTCATGAACCAGGCTGAGCTGTCTCACCTCCAGCACCCTCTCTCGGCCGTCCCCCTGCAGGCAGTGTCCGTGCAGCCCTTAGAAACAGAGGGGCCACTTCACTACTCCCCTGTTCCTGTCCCTCAGTCCAACAGTTCAGTCTTCACACAGCCGTCGCTCTCTCTGTCTCTCCCTCACCACTTTATCCACCACCACACGCCAGCTGCCTCACCACCACAGCCCCTGCCTCTGCCTGCCTCCACACACACACCACACATACCACACACACCACACAGGCCTCCTCCCCTGCCACTACCACCCTGCTGCCTTCTCTTATCCAGCCATGCCCTGTCTCCCATGCTGGTCTTCCTTCCTCCTCATCCTCCTCCCCTTCCATATCTGGGGAGGATATGCTCTCACAGATATCAGACTCCCCACCCCCTGAGGCACCCTCACAAGCACCCCAGCCCCCCAATCCCCTGCCGTTAGACCCCCACCGTGCCTCCCCATCTCCTTGCCAGCTCCCCATCCCCTCCCCTGTCACCTCCTGGCCTCACTCCCCTGTCACCACCACTACTACTGTAACCACCACCACCACCACCTTGCCAGACTCACCCCTCCCTGTCCCTGTGTCCCCCCCATCACCTCAGTCACCCCCAGGCACTCCAGAGCACACCACCACCTCCTCAAGAACGTCCACCACCATCACCACCACAAGAAGAGAAAATGCTGTCTTGTCAACCACCACAACTACTACCACCACTACCACTGCCACCACCACCGCCACCGCCTTGCCGCCTAGTCCTGGGTCGCCCGAGGAGGAAGAACGTGAGGGAGAGCAGGCGAGCCACACATGTTCTCAGTGCTCTAGAACCTTCTGCAAGATGGACAGGCTGACTCTGCACCTCTGGGAAGAACATGAGATTGGAACAGTGGCTAAATGTGAGTGTGTGTGTGTGTGTGTGTGTGTGTGTGTTTCACTGTTTGATCTGCTGCAGTCTCTGACGAGACAGCCAGACGTTACCCTACGGAACGAGCTCAGAGCTCATTATTTCCGATCTTCGGATAGGCCTGAGACCAGGCACACACCACACACCGGGACAACAAGGTCACAACTCCTCGATTTACATCCCGTACCTACTCACTGCTAGGTGAACAGCACCTACACGTCAAAGGAGACACACCCAAATATCTCCACCCGGCCGAATCGAACCCCGGTCCTCTGGCTTGTGAAGCCAGCGCTCTAACCACTGAGCTACTGGGCGTGTGTGTGTGTGTGTGTGTGTGTGTGTGTGTGTGTGTGTGTGTGTGTGTGTGTGTGTGTGTATCTTCCACTACAACTTGTTAGATTATTGCTATAATCATGAAAACACTCTTGAAAACCCGAATAACTTCCAATACACCCTGTTAAACTATCACTGTAACCATGAAAATGCCCTTGAAAACCACAATAACTTACAGTGCATGCTGTTGAAATGTCAAACTACCCCTGGAACCATGAAAACATCAATAATTTCCACTGCAAGCTGTTAAAATGTCAAATTACCATTGGAACCATGAAAACATACTTGGAAACCCCAATAACTTTCACTGCAGCCTGTTAAACTGTCAAACTACCAATGGAACTATGAAAACCACACTAACTTACAGTGCAGCCTGTCAAACTGTCAAATTACCACTGGAACCATGAAAACACCCTTGAAAACACCAATAACTTCCACTGCAAGCTGTTAAACTGCCAAGCTACCACTGGGACCATGGAAACACGCTTGAAAACACCAATAACATCCACTTGACCCTTGTAAAGTCATAGACAAAACAACAAAATATTTACCACCATCTGAAACACTCCTGTACCACACCACTACTTTTTAAAGAGTTTCAATGAAGTTACACAGGTTTTAATGGCATTTTTTTATGGTTCTAGTGACAGATTAACAAGAAAATTCTGCAATATTTGAAGGAGAAACACTCTTGAAAACCCACTTAGTCATCTCTGTGGCCTTTGAAAGTAACCGTAGTTAGAGAACAAAGCATTTCTGAGTACCTTAACACACACACACAAAAACACACATTTCTTATCATATTTCTCATCACCAGGCCAGTTGTGCAGCTTTACCAGTCCCCTGCAGAGCTCATTGGTGAAGCACGCAGCCACACACATCACCAAGGAGAGGCGAGTGTGTGCGATCTGTGGCAAGACCTTCAAAACACGTGCCACAGTTCGCACTCACCTGAGAAATCACTGTGGCGAAGAGGTCATGTATAAAGTAAGCCATTTTTGGAAGCTTTTTGTTAACCCCTTCAATACTGGGACATGTTTTTTTACCTTGAAATTTGTGGACGATTAGATGATTTTATTTACGTGAGAAAGGATCTTTGGAGGTCAGAAGGTTAATGGCCAGAGTCTTCACTGTTTTATTCCCCCACATAAGTTTCTGGAGCTGTGTAATATCACCAAACAGTAACCAGAATGAATATGGAAATGCATTCTGGTACTGAAGGGGTTAGGAATATGTGAGGTTTGTGCAAGGAATCATTAAGGGTTGATGTGGCTGTCCTATTCTTCAGCATATCATTGCTATCCATTTTTTATTTATTTATTTCTTATTTATACCATGTGGGCTTTTCACAGGAATTTCTGGGCTAAAGGGGATACTTTTTAGGGTACCTCCTATCTCAAAACCCACCCGCTAGGAAACCGTTGCCCCAAGTGAGGAAGCCCAACCTACACTCGGACCGTGGACAGGATTCGAACCCGTGCGCTTGGAGACCCTCAGACCCCAAAGCACGCATGGTTCCACTGTACCATGGTGGCCCCATTATTAGTGTCACCTTTTAATCCCATCAGTACTAGGATGTATTTTCATTTTCATTCTCGTTACTATTTGACAATTTTATACAGCTTCAGAAACTTATGCAGGGATGAAGATAGTGAAGACTCTGGCCATTAATCTTCTGACCTCCATAATGTAGATGGAATCAAGTAATCACACCCAAAAATTCATGATAAAATGTGTTCCAATACTGAAGGAGTTAAGAATATACAAGATTTTGTTCAAGGAATCATTAGGACTAGATTGGCTGTCCTGTTCTTCCCCTTGTCATTGCTACCCATATATTAGTGTCACTTTTTAATCCCATCTGTACCAAGATGCATTTTCGTATTCATTCTGGTTATTATTTCGCAATTTTATACAGCTTCTGAAAATGTGGGGATTAGAATAGTGAAGACTCTGGCCATTAATCTTCTGACCTCCATACACCCTTCCTAATGTCAAAAAAAATTTTCTAACACCAAAAGCTCATGATAAAAATTTGTTCCAGTACTGAAGGGGTTAAGAATATACAAGATTTTGTGCAAGGAATCATAAGGGCTAAATGTGGCAGTGGCTTTTTATTCACTTGTCACTGTGTATACTTGCATCACCTTTTAAAACCTCCCTAATGACTCACCACTCTCAGCCTTGTTCAGTCTCACTGCACCAATATAAAAAAGAAATAATGAGCTCCTTTTTTGTGATCTTAAATATTCCCCTTCCCATGACTACCTGCTATTCAGAAATGTCTTCCCCTCTCACCATGACAATTTTCCAAGGCCACAGAGACAACTAACCAGGTTTTAAAGACAGTTTATCCTTTTAATTAGCTAGAAATATCGCCAATCCATCTCTAGAACCATAAAAATATTCTTAAAAAGACTTTATTCTCTCACTACGACAATTTTCCAAGGACACAGGGACAACTAACCAGGTTTTCAAGACAGTTTCTCTTTTTAATTAACTTGAAATCTTGCCAATCCATCACCACAACCATAAAAATACCCAAATAAACACGAGTATCTTCAACTGGAGCCTTTAGAAACCAATGATGGTGAGAGAACAACGCATTTCAGAATACGTGCCCACATTCTCTCTCTCTCTCTCTCTCTCTCTCTCTCTCTCTCTCTCTCTCTCTCTCTCTCTCTCTCTCTCTCTCTCTCTCTCTCTCTCTCTCTCTCACCTAACCTAACCTAATCTCTTTTCCCATTCCGTGCCCCTTTAGTGTGGATTCTGCCCCATGATGTACAGTCAGAAGTTTAACCTGGTGAAGCATTTAGCGTCCAAGCACCAGCGTGATCCTGAGGGGCAGCCGCTCACCAAGACCCTGCAGTGCCCTCAGTGTGTCTTCACCACCCTGGCTGACTACAAGCTCAAGGCACACATTGTAAGTCACCATCACTAATTTGATTTTTCTTCTTTTTTTTTTTTTTTTTTTTTTTTTCACTTCTTATTTTTATTTTCTATTTTCTTAAGTCACCGTCGTCACTTTGGGGCTTTCATGTTCACTTTAGTCTGTGTGTTTGTTTGATTTTTTCCTTTTTCTCTTTCCTTTTTTTTTTTTTTTTTTTTTTCTCTTTTTCTAAGTCACCATCGTCACTTTCGGGCTTTCCATGTTTTTTTCTTATTTCTTTATTTTCTTTTCTTTTCTTATTTTTTCTCTTCTGTTTTTCTTATTTTCTTTTCTTTATTTTTCTTATTTTCGTCTCCCTTCTTTTCCTTTCCTTTCTTAGATTCCTTTTTTTTTCTTCCTTCCCTTTTTCCTTTCCTTTTTGTCTATTATGGTGAATGATGGAGAGTACTGGTTAACTCCTGCATTAGAGAGGTGGACAGAGTAATGGTGAATGATTGAAAGTACTAGTTAACTCTTGCATTAGAGGGATGGACAGAGTAGAGGTGAAAGAAAGAAGGAAAGAAAGTCTGTTTTTCATTTCATCTTGCATCCCCACAGATTCGCCGCCACACACTGAACAAGCCTTTTAAGTGTGACCTGTGCCCCTACGCCACCACAGAGAAGACAGCGCTCACTAAACACACCCGCACACACACCAAGGAGCGGCCTTATGTGTGTGAGACCTGTGGCTTCCAGTGAGTTGTGTCATGGATTAGATCAATTTATGGATGGGGATGATAGATGAAATTAACCCCTTGAGTACTATGATGCATTCCCTTATTCATTCTGGTTACTATTTGGTGATTTCATACAGCTTCAGAAACTTATGTGCGGATTAAAATAGTGAAGACTGTAGCCATTAATCTTCTAACCTCCATAGACCTTTCCTAATGTCAATAAAATGGTCTAATCGTACACAAATCTTAAGGTAAAAATGTGTCTCAGTATTGAAGGGGTTGAGTAGCTTGGCTCATACAGGGACTAACAGTGCAGCCTTTTGCAGCTTCCCTCTCTTTTGTATGTTCTTATGTTCTATTCTGAGACATTATCAACATGACCCTGTGTTCAGTGGATTCTTGTACCATCCCTTGTGTTCTGTGTGTGTGTGTGTGTGTGTGTGTGTGTGTGTGTGTGTGTGTGTGTGTTTGTGTGTGTGTTTGTCTGGACCTCCTTATAAAAAATCACAGGTTTGGTACATAGATAGAGAGATGGAAGAGTATTATGGACCTTTCCTTGTGTGTATGTGTGTGTGTGTACAATTGCCAGCTCAACATGTAGATGGATAGAAAGATAGAGAAGTGAGTAGCAGTTTCTCTTGTGGCCTCTTCCACCACCTATACTCTCTAGTATGCCTGTGTCCTGATGGCCTTGTCTTGCCCCACAGCGCACCCACCCTCAGCAGTCTGTGGCGTCATCGCAGGAGCCACACGGGGGAGAAACCCTTTGAGTGTGAGCAGTGTGGCCAGCAGTACGCCGACTCCAAGCGCCTCAGAGACCACATGTACAAGCACAACAATGTTAAGCCCTTCATGTGTCACCTCTGTGGCTACACCTGCAGGAGGAGAGACAATCTGCAGGTGGGTTTTTTTTTTTTTTAATAAGAGAGAAAAGCTGGCCAAGGGCAACAAAAAATTAATAAGAAAAGGCCCACTTAGTAGTCAGTCCCCTTGCAGGTCCAGGAGAGTTAGTGAAAAGAAACCTCACTCTTAAAAGAAGTCAAGTCATAGGAAGGTGGAAATACAGAAGCAGGCAAAGAGTTCCAGAGTGTGCCAGAGAAAGGGATGAATGATTGAGAATACTGGTTAACTCCTGCATTAGTGAGTTGGACAGAGTAGGAATGGGAGGAAGAAGTCATAGGAAGGTGGAAATACAGGAGCAGGCAGGGAGTTCCAGCATGTGCCAGAGAAAGGGATGAGTGATTGAGAGTACTGGTTAACTTCTGCATTAGAGAGTTGGGCATAGTAGGGATAAGAGGAAGAAATCATTAGAAGTTATAAATATCAAAGCAAGCAGGGAATTCCAGAGTGTGCCAGAGAAAAGTATGAATGATTGAGAGTACTGGTTAACTCCTGCATTAGAGAGTTGGACAGAGTAGGGAGAGGAGGAAGAAGGCATAATAAGTTAGAAATACAGAAGCAGACAGGGAGCTCCAGAGTGTGCCAGAGAAAGGTATGAATAATTGAGAGTACTGGTGTGAGTTTTGGGGAAATTAATTTGTTTTTTGTGTTATTTATTTATTTCTGTGTGCGTTGAGTGGTAAGATGTTTACTTTTCTAGTGTTCAGTGGCATCAGACAAGAATGGAGGCAGTAATTGGGTCGTTTGTGCCGAGTCCTTGTGTGAAAGTAGGAAGACGACCACACTCACTCCTGCACTAGCTATTGGTTAGGTTAGGTCAGGTCAGGTCAGGTCAGGTTAGGTTAGGTTAGGTTAGGTTAGGTTAGGTTAGGAAAGGATAGGATAGGTTAGGGTGTTGTTTAGACAAGAACCTTTCTCTCTCTCTCTCTCTCTCTCTCTCTCTCTCTCTCTCTCTCTCTCTCTCTCTCTCTCTCTCTCTCTCTCTCTCTCTCTCTCTCTCTCTCTCTCTCTCTCTCTCTCTCTGAAACACATGTTAAGTAAAGTTAGGAAAAGACAAGTTAGGTTAGGTGAGGTCAAGATAGGTTAAGATAAGTTAGGATTAGGTTAAGTTAAGTCAGGTTAGGATAAGTTAGGTTAGGTGAGGTGAGGTTTAGTTTAGACATTAATCTCTCTCTCTCTCTCTCTCTCTCTCTCTCTCTCTCTCTCTCTCTCTCTCTCTCTCTCTCTCTCTCTCTCTCTCTCTCTCTCTCTCTCTCTCTCTCTCTCTCTCTCTCTCTCTCTCTCTCTCTCTCTCTCTCTCAGACGCATGTTAAGAAGATCCACAAACTGCAGGACCTCAATGGCTCATCCCTGCAACACTCAGGTAACTCAGTGGCTCTACCAAACACTCACTGATGCATCATCATCATCAGCATCAGGGGAAACTTAACCTCTTCAGTACTGGGATACATATTTACCTTCAGATTTGTGTATGATTAAACCATATCATCCATTTATTCAACTTCTCCTTCAATTTGTGCACACTTTCTGCTGCTACAATCTCTTCACTCAATCTATTCCATATGTCCACTGTCCTATGTGGAAAACTGAACTTCATAATGTTCCTCAGACACTGACTTTTCATGATCTTGGAATGTCCTCTTGTTTTGTCTATCTCCATCCTCCGTGTGTGTGTGTGTGTATGTGTGTATTTACCTAGTATTTACTTAGTTGTAGTTTTACAGGGCCTGGGCTTTTTGCTCGTGTGGCCCCATCTCCCTATCTACACTTCTCCAATCTTACTTGTGTGTGTGTGTGTGTGTGTGTGTGTGTGTGTGTGTGTGTGTTACAATGGCAGCTGGTCAGGACACAGAGGAAGGCATAAGAGGGTGGACACAAGATAGGTAATGGTTCCATGTTAGGCTGCAACTATCATTGTGTTCTTGTGTCCTCATGGCTCTGTGACATTCCCACAGGAAAGGGCAGGAAGGGAAAGGAAGGACAAGTACCCCAGCCTTCTTCTGACACACCACGGCCACCCCCAGCCATCCTACAGCCTTCACTGGGGGTCAAGGAGGTACAGGAGGGGCAGGAAGGGGTAAAGCCAAGGGTAAGCTGTGTCCTCTGTATTGTTCTTGCATTTAGGTTCATTAGTAGATTTTGTTTTTATCTATTTTTAGTATTCAGTCGTTGTATTAAGTTTCATTCATGTGAAGTTGGGTTGGGTTGGGTTAGGTTGGGTTGGGTTGGGTTGGGTTGGGTTAGGTTTGGGTTGGGTTGGGTTGGGTTAGGTTGGGTTGGGTTAGGTTGGGATGGGTTGGGTTGGGTTGGGTTAGGTTAGGATAGGTTGGGTTAGGATAGGATGGGTTGGGTTGGGTTGGGTTGGGTTGGGTTGGGTTGGGTTGGGTTGGGTTGGGTTAGGTTAGGTTGGGTTGGGTTGGGTTGGGTTGGGTTGGGTTGGGTTGGGTTGGGTTGGGTTGGGTTGGGTTGGGTTGGGTTGGGTTGGGTTGGGTTGGGTTGGGTTGGGTTGGGTTGGGTTGGGTTGGGTTGGGTTGGGTTAGGTTGGGTTGGGTTGGGTTGGGTTAGGTTGGGTTGGGTTGGGTTAGGTTGGGTTGGGTTGGGTTGGGTTGGGTTGGTTGGGTTAGGTTGGGTTAGGTTGGGTTGGGTTGGGTTGGGTTGGGTTGGGTTGGGTTGGGTTGGGGGTTGGGTTGGGTTGGGTTGGGTTGGGTTTTTTTTGTTGGCATTCAGAGCATTGATAGAGACGAGTTTGCTTCATAAAATAGAAATAGAGAGAGAGAGAGAGAGAGAGAGAGAAAATTAATTAATTAATTACTTTTGTATTTTCTTAGCTACAAAGTGAAAGAAAAGAATGAGAGAAAAAAAATATTCTTTACAGTAATTACACTTCCTCCTCCTCCTCCTCCCCCTCCTCCTCCTTAACAACAACAACAACAACAACAAAACAATAGCATTTTTCTCTTCACAGGCATGGTGTGTTCCTGAGAGTGGAGACAGTGGAGGCATCACCGTGGTGGAGCAGGGTGGTGGTAGTGGTGGTGGAAGACAAGAGGGGGAAATAATTGAAAGAGCTTAGGGTTTGTTAGTTCTCTCTCTCTCTCTCTCTCTCTCTCTCTCTCTCTCTCTCTCTCTCTCTCTCTTCAATATCTTACTTAATACACTCTACTTATAAATTTGCATCAGAAATCCTTCATTTATATATTTGCAACACACACACACACACACACACTCCTAAGATCTTTGTACTATGGTAGTGTGAGGAGTGGTGGTGATGTAGCAGTGGGAGGCAGTTGTGAGAAGAGGTTACCAGTTGCCTCCTGTTTACACAAAGTGATACCAAAGAATGTATACTTTAATCTATTTAGATAAATCCTTTGATAAACGTGTGGCTTTCATTATTCCAAGAGTTCACCAGTACTCTCAATCATTTATACCTTTCTCGGACACACTCTGGAACTCCCTGCCTGTTTCTGTATTTCCATCTTCCTACGACTTGAATTTTTAAGAGGGAGGTTTCAAGACATCTGTCCCAGAATTTTGACTAATTCTACTCATCTTTAAGGGAACTGGCAATCAAGTGGACCTTTTATTTTATTTTTTCATTGCCCTTGGCTGGCTTCCCCTCTTGCATAAAAAAGAATAAGAAGATACAGTAGTGGTAAGTACAGGAAGTCATGAAGTTATCAGGCCTTACCATTGCCACTTAAACCCTTCAGTACTGGGACACATTTTTTACCATGAGTTTTTGTATGATTACTATTGATTAGACAATTCTATTTGCATTAGGAAGGAACTATGGACGTAAGAAAATTAATAGCCAGAGTTTTCACTATTTCAAACCCAACAAAAGTATTTGAAACTGTGTAAAAACATCAAATAGTAAGCAAAATTTATATGAAAGTGTGTCATGGTACTTAAGGGCTTAACATACCAACATAAGAACAAAAGACAACTTATTGTAGAGTGTGAGATAGACAGAGCTGTGAAGTGTGTGTGTGTGTATTTACCTAGTTGTAGTTTTACAGGGCCTGGGCTTTATGCTCATGTGGCCCCGTCTCCATATCTTCACTTATCCAATCTTACTTTAAAAGTATGCACACTCGTTGCAGACACTACTTCATTTAAACTGTTCCACGTCTCAATACATCTTTGCGGGAAACTATATTTTTTAACATCTCTCAGACATCTTCCTTTTCTCAGTGTGTGTGTGCGTGAAGCTGGGAAACATTGCAAGGAACTACAGATGGTCTAAGTCTCACAGCAATGTTTAGCTAGAAAGTTGGTCCACATTATAGAAAAGGGCACATGTTAAGTTTCCTGGAAAATAAGAAAGGAAAAAAAAATCAATGAAGAAAAAAGAGAAAGAGATAACATAATCAGAGAGAGAGAGAGAGAGAGAGAGAGAAGCCAAATATAGATTAGAAATATTATAGACCACGTGTTTTTCTTTTTTTCATTTCCTTTTTCTTACAGAAGTCTAATATATCATTAACCTCTTCCGTGCTGGGACGCGTTTCCATATTCATTCTGCTTACTATTTAGTGATTCAGTATAGCTTCAGAAACTTATATAGGGATCAAAATAGTGAAAACTGTGGCCATTAATCTTCTGACCTCCATAGACCTTTCATAATGTAAATCAAATTATCTTATCAATAATAATACCCAAAACTCATGGTAAAAATGCGTCCCAGTAATAAAGGGAATGATTTTTCCTTTTTAAAATAGTAAAGACTTTGGCCATTAATCTTCTGACCTCCATAGAGCCTTCCTAATGTAAATAAAATGGTAACTCATTACAAAAATGCGTCTCAGTAATAAAGAGATTTTCCTTAGTTAAAATAGTAAAAACTGTGGCCATTAATCTTTTGACCTCCATAGAGACTTCCTAATGTAATAAAACAGTCTAATTACACCCAAAACTCATGATAAAAATGCATCCCAGTAATAAAGAGGTTAATGGCGCCGTTACAGAAGCCGAAAGACAAAAATTGAACAACATTTCTGAGTTTGTTGTGATTGGAGGCGAGGGTTGATGGTATCTGGTGAACCCCCTTATTTTCCGCCATTACGTGAGTTTAGACCAGTTTTCCTTCGTTTCCTGTGGCTGGTGGAGTGGTGGAGTGGTGGCTCAGATTGGATAAATGTGGAGGTAGACGAGTGGTTCATGTCACGCGCCAATTTTTCTTTCCATCAAAAAATTTTCGTTGGGCATTTTTTTTGTCATTTATTTATTTATTTTTTTTTTATATTAGGCCATTTTCTTATCCTTCACCTAATTATTTGTCTCTAACAACTTTCCTTCTCAGAATATCAAAATGGCTTTCTTAATTCCTCAAACTATCTTCACGACATTTCCTTTCCCCCACACTCATTTATTTCCCGCCATTTGGATTCCTGACATGGATGCCTTTAATAAATCCCTATTTTATTGTCCTTCATCCCACCACTTGTCTATAATAACTTCACTTTCCTCATAGAATATTAAAAACAGCATTGTAGATTTCCCTTCTTTCTTCTGCTTTAAAGATAGATAGACATACAGTGAGAGGTAGACAGATAGATACATGACCCCCCCTTCCCCGACACACACATTCACACACACACACACACACACATTGGTATATTAATGTTTCTTCTCCATTCCCCAGGTAACAAGTGGCATGACTAAGGAATGAGAGATGTAACTGCCACCCCTGTTGCCACCACCCGTGCCGCAGCCCACATGACATACCAGTGACATCTCCTGCCTGGCCCATAACAGGTCTCTCTCTCTCTCTCTCTCTCTCTCTCTCTCTCTCTCTCTCTCTCTCTCTCTCTCTCTCTCTCTCTCTCTCTCTCTCTCTCTACTCTGCGTCACTATATCATGGAATGTCCTCTCATTGCTAAATTTAGGCCACAAGGTCAGCATGATTTGTACAGCCTCATTGACCATCTCCTAGACTCTGCCACCCTCAGGGATATACTCAGGGAATATCCTCAGTTTGCTCCCAGACTGTAGGATGTCTTAGGCATGTGTGCAGTATGTTTATTTATTTATTGAAATACTTGTATTCTTGCTGTGTATACTGTCCAGAGTTATTTTTGTGATACTTTAACCTTAAGTCTTTGCCCAGGGGGTGGGTGGCAAGGCCCATCCTCCTCCTTTGTTGTAATTATTTATTAATTCAACAATAAATGTATCAATCTCTCTCTCTCTCTCTCTCTCTCTCTCTCTCTCTCTCTCTCTCTCTCTCTCTCTCTCTCTCTCTCTCTCTCTCTCCTATTAATTTGCATATACTATTTTCTTTGTTTATTTTGTTTTATTTTTCATGTATTACTGTCATTCTTATTTTTATTTACTTTTTTTTTGTCTGTTAATCTTGTTTCTTTTATTGTTGGTTTATTAAAGTGCATGTTTTTGTTTGTATATTTATTCATATATTTATTTATTTATTATAAGTATTGTCATTTCTTCTTTTCTTTTTCTTTTCACTGTTAACCTCATCATTGTTATTATTTTGTTTGCATTGTTTATTTATTTTGTTTTTCACTTTATTAATTTCATCATTGTTCTCTTTTTCCTTTAATATTTACTTCACTTCTGGCTTCATCTCTTTAATTTGACTTCTTTTCACTATATACTTGTTCATTTCATCATTGTGTCTCTTATTATTTTGTTTGTATTATTTGTTTTATTTTATTTTTGCTATATTAACTTCAATATTTACTCATTTTCTTACTTCATCTCATTAATTTGGCTTTTCTTCATACTTTACTCTTCATCACTGTCTCTCTCTTCACACATTGATTTACGTCTGTTTGTCTTCAATTACTTATTAATTTGTCATCTTATTTACCTTTTTTATTTTGCCAGAGCACTTCTATGATAAATGGATAGATAGATAAATTTTTTTATTGTCTTTCACATGAAAAAGACAAAAAATGAACTTTCAACATGAAAAGCTTGCCTGTAGTTTTTTTTTTTTTTTTTTTTTCATCTTGTTCTGTTGTTTTCTTGTTTAAAAATGAACATGTTGACAATCTTCCATTAGTTTATTTCACTCTTTTTTTCCTGCAGGAACAACGTGAGACATACAGGAGGGAGGGACAGAGAGAGAGAGAGAGAGAGAGAGAGAGAGAGAGAGAGAGATGGCAAACAAGAACAATGACAGGCAGCAACCACCTCCCAACCCCTTCCTTCTCTCCGCCGCCAGCACCAGCATCACCACCATCCCAAGCTCCCTCTTCTCACGCACCACAGGGATGGGCGAGGGCAGCAACGCACCTCAGTCCACCACCACCAACACCACCACCACCACCATGCCCCGCTTCACACCACTCTTCACCCCAAACACTCAGGGGCAGACAGGGGCTTTCCCAACACCCTTTGGCAGCTCTCTGAGGCCCCTGACCAGCCTGGCCATGCCCCCAAGCCTGGCCAGGGACACCACAACCTCTACAGCTGGTGGCATCTTTGGCAGTGCTCAAGTGAATGCCACAGTGCCAGCACCTTCCCTCTTTGGTGGCACCAAGAGGCCCAGCGATGCCATGGCCAGGGATGGCGAGCAGGCTGCCGCTGACAACCCTGGCTCTGGCCCTCTGCTGGTCGGCCCTGCAGCATCCAGCGTTTTTGGTGGGGGGGCAGGAGTGGCAGGAGGAGGCTTTGGGGTGACCCTGCCACTACCTAAAATTTTTGGGGGTAGTGGGAGTGAGGGGGTCAGTACAATGTTCAGCGGGGCAGGAGGAGGAAGTGGTGGTGGTGATGGTGTTGGTGGTCAGGAAGAGTCTCTGTTTGGTCAGGTCACTGCTCCACCACCACCACCACCACACACTGACCTGTTCAAGGAGGCGAGGATGGGCGAGGCAGACCCTTCTGCTGCTGGCAGGTCTCCCTCCAAGGTGTTTGGTGGTGGTGGTAGCACAAGTGGTGTGCTGGTGCCCTCAGTGCTGGGTAAGGATCCTCTGGCACCATTCAGCTCCCCTGAGGGCAAGGCAAAGGCTCACAGAGAGGCAGCCAAGGCTGAGGCTGCAGGTGTGTCCCCTGCCCCGGCCAAGGCCAGTAAGGCCAGCAAGGGCCAGGGCCAGGATGAGAGGCAGAGCTCCCCACCAGAGTACAACAAGAAGGAGGTGACCAAGGTGATTGTGGCGGACATTCCTGACAGCTGCCTGGACCGGGATGTCCTCAAGACACACTTCTCAAAGTTTGGTGACATCAAGCGACTGGTGCTCAATGCCCGCGCCCGTCAGGCCACCGTCATCTATGCCACACACCACGCTGCCTCAAGGGCCAAGCGGCGTGGCTGCAAGCTGCACCCCATGCTACCCGAGGTGGAGATATACTATGGCACGCCGGCGCGGCGCAGGAGTGATGACGCTGGCAGCTCCAACGCCGTGCAGGCCAAGAAGAAGGCCATCCGCACCCTGCAGCAGGTGCACCAGTCCACTGACCTGGATCCCTACACACCCCTGCAGCGGCCCAGCACGGACCCAACGCCACTGCCGCTGCTCACTAAAAAGCCACTCAAGGCGCGCATTGCCAGAGCCACCACCAAAGCAGCCCAGCCACCGCCGCCATCACCACCATCACTGTCACCAGCTGCCAAGCGACTGTCGGCACCAAAGACAAAGGTGCGCAGTAAGTCACCAGGGCGTGAGGCCAAGGAGGCCAGCACAGTGACAGCCGACGAGGGCAACCTGGCTGCCGTGCTGGAGTGTACCGCACAGAACAACAATGACCGCTATACCATCCTGAAGGCTCGGGACAAGCTGTTGCGGCGTGAACGTCACCGCACCTCTGACCTGCAGCAGGCCACCTACCTGGCTGCCACCTGCCCCGACATGTGCCCTGAGCTGGAGCGCTACATGCGGGATGTGCAGTGCGACCTCAGCACCACCTTTGAGACCACCGCCGGCGTGCTGGACCACCGCCTTGCCACAAAGAAGTTCTCCCGCAGTAGTGCCGACAAGGAGCTGCCACTGCCACACGAGCTGCGGCCTGGCCCAGTGCTGCTGCGCACCATGGACTTCCTGGTGTGCAACGTGATGGGCCGTGTGGATGAGGCCGACATGGAGGCGGACGTGTGGTACAACTACCTGTGGAACAGAACACGGGCCGTGCGCAATGACCTGATGCAGCAGCAGCTGGTAAACGGTGACGCGGTAGCCATCATGGAGCGCTGTACTCGTTTCCACATCTACGCTGCAGAGCGGCTGTGCGAGGAGCCGGCCGACCTGTATGATGACAAGATGAACACGGAGCACCTCACCAAGAGCCTGCAGACCCTCAAGGAGCTGTACCATGACCTGGCCGAGCAGGGCTGCCACTTCCCCTCCGAGGCGGAGTTCCGTGCTTACGAGATGCTACTCAGCCTCAACGACGGCGAGGCAATCGTCAATAAGTACGCACAGTTCAGGGACGAGGTGCAGAAGTCACCCGCGGTGCAGTTTGCCCTGAAGGTGATTCTGGCTGTCACCTTTAACAACTATGTCAAGTTCTTCCGCCTGGTGAGAGAGTCGGCCACTTTCCTGCAGGGTTGCCTGCTGCTCCGCTACTTCCGCCAGGTGCGCTCCCGGGCCCTGGAGACCATGGTGCGCTCCTACATGCCTCGCAAGGGCCCCCAGACCATTCCCCTGGCCAAGGTCACTCACATCCTGGGCTTTGAGAGCGAGCAGGAGGCCGTGGAGTTTCTGCGGTGCCATGGCATCACCGCCAATGACGGCGCCGTCTCGCTGGACCGGCACTGTTTCATCCGCAGGCCAGAGGAGGTGCCTCCCTCAGTGAGGCCAGTGGCGCTGGTGGAGGTGAACCGCTTCGTGTCTGTGGAGGAGGTGATCCAGGGCTGTCCCGTGCCCCCCAACCCCCTGCACACTCATGTCCCTCACGACAGCTTTGACCAGCAGGGTTGCCTCAAGCCGGAGGCACGGGATGCCTCAGACCAGTCTGAGGTGAGGGTTGGGGTGGAAGTGCCAGCACCGCTGGGCCTGGGCCTGGCTCCAGTGGTGCAGCAGTCTGAGGCACTGCAGAACTATGAGCTGGTGTCCCACATGAAGGACATCTACAGTGCAGTGGAGGGTGCAGTGCTGCCAGCCATGTTAAGGGAGATGAGCCAGCAGGTGGTGGAAACAGCGCGGCATGATGTGGCAGCCCAGGGCGTGGCAGCAGATCTGCTGGCAGAAAGTGTGCGGCAGGAAGCAGACCGAGTCGGCCGGGAGGGCTACCATGAGGTAGAGTGCGAGGAGAGAGAGAGACGGAGGAGGCAGCAGGAGGAGGAGGAGAGACAGAGGAAAGCACTCCAGGAGGCAAGGAGGGTGGCCGCCAACCTGCTGTTTGCCGAGTACAGCGGTCAGTTTGTGGAGAGCTGTGTGAGGGAAATGTGTGGGGAAGCACTGCAGGAGGTGGCTGAGGAGGTGGCCCTGCTGGAGCTGACAAGAGAGCTGCCCCTTGTGTGTTGTCAGGAGGTGGTGGAGGAGGAGACTGCTGCACTGTGCCGGGAGGCTGTGGAGGAGCTGGTGGCACAGCAACGGCAGCGTGTGGAGGCCTTCACCAGGAGGGTCGCCCTGAGGAGGATGGCACAACACTTCCAGGTGTGGCGCATGCAAACTCAGAAGGCCCAGAGGCGCAAGGAGTCACAGATGACATTCCCAGCGGCCTGCTCCAGCCTGACCCTGTGCCAGCAGAACCAGGCTCTGGGCTGGGGCTACGCAAGGGACCCTGACCACAACATGTCTGCCCCACAGCTGGCTCGGCTGCAGGAGGCCACCCGGGATGCTCTCAAGAAGCTCACTGTGAGGAACCGGCTGATGAAGGAGTGTGCATGGCACCCTCTGCCCCTGCAGCACCACCTGGCAGCCCTGGTGTCTGGCCCACCCCCTGCCCACCACAACTTGTTGACGCGCTATTTCAAGGTGCTGGTGTGCTGGGAGGAGGCGGTGCGGCCCGAGGTGGTGCTGTGGCTGCGCTCCAAGCTTGGGGGCCAGGACGGGGACCGAGGGACAAGCCAAGAGTCAGGACAGAGCACCAACCAGGACATCCTGCAGCCGCTAGACACCACCTTCAGCTTTGTGTCGCAGCGCAGTGGCTTAGAGTATGCCTGGGTCCTGAGGGAGGTGCCGGCATCTGCCTTGGCCAATGCTGACCTCAGGGGCACAGCGCTGCTCCTCTTTGTGTCGTCCAGCCAGGCAGGGCAGAGTGTGTGTCGGGGCAGGGTGCAGGAGATGATGCGGGGCAAGCCAGGAGTGTGTTTCCATGAGATGTGCTTTGAGGGTGGACAGGAGGCACCCAGGGAGAGCTGGTCACTGGTGGAGGAGGACTTGGTCAAGCCAGAGACCTCAGACAGGCTACAGTCACTGCTGCTGGAGTCGTGGCGGCAGCAGAGTGAGCGGGTGTGTGTGGCAGCGTCCTACCTCAATGACCTGGCCAATGACGCTGTGCTGCGGCACTTTCTGGAGTCAGCACTCAGACGCCATGAAGAGAGGGCCACAGATGGCAAGACGCCCCTCCCCCCGACTGCCCTCATTGACCTGTACAACAGTGTGCTGGACACTCTGGTGCATGCTGTGGCTGACAACACTCTCGCCACGCTGTCCTGGCCACCCCCAGAGTTGGCCCACCTGACACAGGTCCCGCCGCCCTCTTGGAACGGCACAGACGCCAGGCGGGCAGCAGAGCTCCTGGCCAGTATGAGGCTGCCGCAGCTGCAGCTAGAGGGGATCACCACTACCTGGGATGGCCTCACTGCACTGCTGCATCGTTATGCCGCCACCGTGGCCAAGCAGGACGGCGAGGCTCCCGTGCTGGTCTCCCATATGGATGCCATCCTGGCCGACACACGGCCCAGCCTACAGCGCCTGCTGTGTGAGGCAGGGGAGGAAGAGGAGACGTTCCCCATGCTGGAGATCCATCCTCTGCTAGCACCATGGCCACAAATCATCTATGCCTGTGCCTCATATAGGCTGTCAGGGCTGCCTGCCACCACAGTGTACTACCAACCCCAGGCTCTCCATCTCTTCCCCCAGCCCATCTCATGGGGGGCTGCTTGCCGTACCTCAGACCTAGAGTGGCAGGAGGCCATCCAGAGGAGCTCCAGTGGTGCCTCCAGGAAGCGGAAGGCACAGCGGGAGGAGGAAGAGAGGCAGGAGAAGAAGGTGACCAGGGCAAAGACTGTGCACTCCAAGCTGCTGGATGACATTGCCTCTGAGAAACAGAAGTGTGCAGAATTTGAGAAGAACCTGGAGAGTCTGCTGGACATTGAAGAGGAGCTGAGGCTGCTCTTCAACACCAGCTACTGAGGCCTGGCTTCCACTAGACTGTGACACCCTGCTGCTGCTGCTTCCTTGGACAAGAGTCATGAGATGGTTCAGGTGTTGATGTTGCCACCTGAAAAAAAAAACACAGCACACAGGATACACTTGACAAGGACAGCCATGGAAACCAGTGGTCACTTGTTATGGTTTGAGTTTTAGTGTGTTGCCTGACAGAACCGACCTGCAGTACCTTACTAAACTATGTGCCCTTATTTACTAGAGTGTGAGGTGTGTGTGTGTGTGTGTGTGTGTGTGTGTGTGTGTGTGTGTGTGTGTGTGTGTGTATAATTCACCTCAGTCGTCTGCTGGCCACCCAGCCAGTCTTCCCCATTACAGAGCGAGCTCAGAGCTCATAGACCGATCTTCCGGTAAGACTGAGACTGTGTGTGTGTGTGTGTGTGTGTTGTAGTGCTTTCTCTGCTATCCTGTATGGGATTACCAGCCTGATATATAGAACTCAATTGTGAAATATTTCTATGTTGCACTTCCAATACTTTCTAGACATTACATTATTTGAACCTTCACATATTTTTGTTGCTATTTTTATAGCTTTAGTGACAGATTCATAAGGTTTTTACATTGTTAAAATGGGGAAATGTTTTCAGATTGTAACTATTATCTGTGGCCTTTGAAAATATTTGTGATGAGAGAGCAAGGCATTTTTTTTTTTTTTTAATACAGCCATAGATACTACTTGTTCACACACACACACACACACACACACACACACACAGCTCAGTGGTTAGAGCGCTGGCTTCACACGCCAGAGGACCGGGGTTTGATCTGAGCTCGTTCCGTAGGGTAACGTCTGGCTGTCTCGTCAGAGACTGCAGCAGATCAAACAGTGAAACACACACACACACACACACACACAAAAGCTGAGAAAGGGAAGATGTCTGAGAGATGTTAAAGAATATAGTTTCCCACAGAGATGTGTTGAGAAGTGGAACAGTTTGAGTGAAGAAGTGGTGTCAGCAACGAATGTGCATAACTTTAAAGAAAAACTGGATAAGTGTAGATATGGAGACGGGACCACACGAGCGTAAAGCCCAGGCCCTGTAAAACTACAACTAAGTAAATTCTCTCTCTCTCTCTCTCTCTCTCTCTCTCTCTCTCTCTCTCTCTCTCTCTCTCTCTCTCTCTCTCTCTCTCTCTCTCTCTCTCTCTCTCTCTCTCTCTCTCTCAGTTTAATTATGAAGCTTAATGATGACGATGATAACCTTATCTTTACAATTGGTATTTTTTCCGATTAATTTATTTGTAATAAAATCCCATGTGATCATGATTTATTTCACTTAACTCACCTGAAAGATTTGAAAATTTCTTATATATATTGTTTGGTTCCCTTGCGAAGAGAATATATTCACTTCTCTCAGAAAGTGTAGTATAGCTGGGTAATGGTTTAAAATGTTTTGTTTGGTTTTTCTGGAAACTTGACCATAAGGTTTCAGAAAGTGTTTTTTTGTTCCATTTAAAGATATGACAGTTTGGAATGTGTCTAATCACTTCAGTGTGGTTCTGAAAGGTATGAGGGTTGGGACTACTGTCTGAACTCTTAACCTGAAAAAAAAAAAAAAAAGTCAAGTCATAGGTAGGTAGGATGAAATAAAGGCGCAGTTAGCAGTACTGTACTATAATATGTTCCTGTCACGGAGGATTGTGACTTTCCTAGTGCAGAGAACATGCCACATGACAGGCTTGGGAATAATGTACTGGTTAACTCAAAGAGAGGAGTGCAGGAAGAATGAGGATAAGAATAACAAAAACAAAGAATGGGGAAAAATTAAAGGCAGAAGAAAGAGGAAGGACGAATGAGGGAAAAGGATCAGCAAAAGGGAAGATGAAAGTGGGGAATGAGAGAGGAGAAAGAATAAGATGAGAACGAGGAAACATCAAACAAGGACAGGAAACACGGGCCCAGAGGAAGCAGACCAGTAAATCAGCTGGCTGAGGACGGAGTTATCGACAAACACAGAAAACAATGTCATTGCTTTCCATATCAAAGAATCTCCCAACTTCTGCTGAATTTTGGTGTGAGCATGTCAAAGTTGCTGACAATGTTTGGGAATTCTGTTACCGTAACCGTACTGTACACCCACGGGAAGTCCCGGTGTACCAGTCTATTTCCCCCTGTCTGAGATTCTCCCAGGGGGAAATCTGGCCCAGGATAAATCTCCCCCAGGGGGAACTTTGATCTAGGATAGTATTCCCCCTTCATGGCCAATATTCCCCCCGCCCCAATACACATACACAACCGCCATGCCACGTATTAGTTACATTACTCTGTCTTATGTACGGCGAACTTGACTCAGTTACAATACAATAGCCTACACTACTTGCAAAAGGTGACTTGAGAATGGTGGTATGATTTTTTCTGTGAGGGGGGAAGAAATGGCCAAGAGGGGGGAAATATATCCTGTGTCTGTAATTCCCCCCCGGGAAAAGCAGCCCAGACCATCTTTCCCGGGGGAACAGTAGCCTAGGCTACTGTTCCCGGGGGGAACTACAGTCAGGGGGGAAAATTTTCCTGCTACACCGGGTAATTGAAACTACGCCAGTTTATAAGGACATTTTTTTTTTTTTTTTACGATTCTACTGACAGGTTAACTTGATTTTTTTCATTATTAGCAAAAATTCCCCTTGAGAACTGGCTTTTCATCCATATGGCCTTTGAAAATAGTAGTGGTGAGGGTGAGAGCAGACGCGAGGCGATGAGATGCCGCACGGCCGATGCACCTCTAGGAAACAAACATCTCTGCATTGAGAATATCAAACATAAGCAGCAATTATATGAATTGTGAAGACTAGTCAAGACATTGCTTTTATAAAGGAAGTGGTAGGAGTGGTGTTATAGAGGCACCACTACCACACCACCACGACATCATCATACTCCTGGCAGGCGAGCCGCGGGTCAGCTGATCGCAGAGGGCACGGGCCCACGGCAGCGAGGCGAGTGGCGACCCTTGCCAGGCGAGTTGGTGCCTGCTGGTTGTCAAGGAGACGCATCACAACATTATCATGCAGTGCACCGCCCGAGGGAGGTGAGTGTGCCTGTGTGTACTGTGTGCTGCCACTGTCATTGTCATCATCACCACTGTTACCGTCACCACAGCTCTAGTGTCTAGTCACTGTCACACGGTTGGCCTCCGCTCGGTGATTACCTGGCTGGCATCTTGATATCACAGTGGACCAAGGATTCTATATTCCTTGTTGTGGACTGTCTGCTGTATGGACAGGAATCCACAACGTTTAAGTGTATATGGTTTAATTCATCTTCTGTGTTTTATGTTGTTTTTACTTTTTTTTTTTTTCGTTGCAGTTATGGTAGCGTTATATAATGATTGGATGCATGTGTGAGAGTGTAGTGCCTGATCTTGCATGTACATTGATATACAGACAGTAGTAAAAGTGGGCCATAAACCTAACCCATTCCACCAGGGGCTGACAGAAATAATAGTGTGAATAATTGTGTGTCTGTGTTTGTGCATTGCATTCGCAATTGCCTACTGGTCACCCAGCCAGCCTTCCCCATTACAGAGCAAGCTCAGAGCTCAAAGACTAATCTTTTGGTAGGACCAAAAAAAAAAAAAAAACTTACCTGGACAGCAAGGCTACACATTAACCCCTTCAGTACCATAGTGTGTTTCCGTATTCATTCTGTATACTGTTTGGTGATTTTATACAGCTTTATAAACTCATGTGGTGGATTAGAATAGTGGAAGACTTTGGCCATTAATTTTCTGGCCTCCATAGACCCTTCTCAATGTCAATGAAATGGTCTAATTGTATGGAAATATCATAGTAAAAATTTGTCCCAGTACTGAAGGAGTTAAGAGGCTCATCCATTTGCCTCAACATGCCCGAGACTCAACCCTGGCCTTTTCAGTTTTGAGCTGAATGTGCTAACCACTACACTCTGCAGTAGTGTGTGTGGCGGGGGGAGAGGACTTTGTCTGAACTAGGATGTGTGTGATTACCAGCCTTGTATTGAGATTCTTAGGTATTTTGTAATACGTACACATGCTCTTAAATATTTTTATTTATTTATTTACTTTTTTTTATGTCCTGGCCTATAGCACCTGTAGGTAACTTGAAGAGTATTGGAAGTGCTGTTCAGCTTCCACCTGTTATTGGTGCAGGCAATTTTTTTTTTATTAGGGCCCTTATCACCACTCAAGCGCATCATCTTTGGTGTAACCACCTAGAACCTGGGTATCATGGTGACATGTAGGTAACTTTAAACCACTCGACAAATAGCAAAGTATCTAGGTGGTACGTATGTGGTGGGATTTGAACCTACGTGTGGATGTCTGCCCGATCCCACGCTCACCACCCTATCCATCAGGCCACCACCTTCCTTAAGTTTACATTTATTTCTTTGCAGTATGGCCTTGGTGAGGGCTAGCTTCATGGGGAGCGTGGGATTTGAACCTACGTGTGGATGTCTGCCCGATCCCACGCTCACCACCCTATCCATCAGGCCACCACCTTCCTTAAGTTTACATTTATTTCTTTGCAGTATGGCCTTGGTGAGGGCTAGCTTCATGGGGAGGTTGTGGCCACAGAGACCAGCTGTGTGTAGCATTTGGGCCTCTCAGTTCAGCTTACATGTGGCATCCCTTCCCCGGAGAAAGCCGCTGCATCTTGTACCCTCTACAGTGTTCCTGGCAGCCCCCTCTGTGCTGAAGGCTGGGACCTCACGCCAGTACTCTGTCGAGTGAGTGCCTTGTGATGGATTGGTGCCAGATATGTAGTGTGATTCTTAACATTACTGTGTGGCTGCTTTGTCAGTGTTGGGAAGTGTATAAAAATGGCAGTGAGATGAGACTTTAAGAGTTATAGGTAATCATGATAGGACAAATAACAATGCACTGGTGACTGTTGAATTGTCTTTAGAATAACTAAAACATCTATAACTTTTTAATGACATCCATTACAGACTGTCAGGCCATCACTAAAATTTCAAAAAACACTCAAAAACCAAAAAACCTCCACTAGATCCAGTGAAACTAGGCTTTGAAACCTACAACAACTTCATTGAAAATCATACTAACTTCCACTAGACTCTTTTAAATTGTCACTGGGACCACAGAAGCTCAGAAAAAATACCCTTAAAAACCTTGCTAATCTCCACTAGAGTCTATTTAACCATCATCATCATCATGAAAAGACCCTTCAAAATACCCAAATAGCTATAACTTCACAAATTATCACTAGAATCACAAAACCACTTAGAGAAACCCCAGTAACACCCACTAAGTAACACCCATGAGAGCCTGTCACAAGTAGCCAATAAACAATACTGGAACATTTATAAACACAGCTCCTCGTTTCAGGCTTGATGACATACGGTACGAACAGATCAGTGACGAGACCTTGGAGTCCCTGTCAGAGTACCTAGAGGAGCTGGTTGCCCTGGACACTGCACCCCAGGACTGTGATGTGCTGTACAGTGTGAGTATTGAGGCTGCAAAATCCTAACCTACTCACCTTTACTAAATTAACCCCTTCAGAACTGGGATGCATTTTTACCATGAGTTTTTTGGTGTGATTAGACAGTTTCATTCACATTAGGAAGGGTCTATGAAGATGGGAAGATTAATGCACAGTCTTCTATTTTGATTTGAACATAAGTTTCTGAAGCTGTTTAGAATTACCAAACAGTAAGCAGAATTAATATGAAAAGATGTCATGGTATTGAAGGGGTTAAGGGTGTGAGAAGAGGAGGTAGCAGTGTAGATTGAGGTGGTATTAATATTTCAAGAGGAGTAGAGAGAGAGGAAAATCTTGCATTGAGGGTTGCATGTTGTGTAGAGAAAGACATGAAAAGGGTAAGTTTAGAAATCCGTTGGGAAGAACAGACTGTGAGAGAGTTAGAAGGTGACATGACAAGGATGAACATGAGAAAAGCTTAATTTAATGTAAGACTGTGTGGGGAAGGACATGATAAGGATATGCATCATGGAAGGTTAGAAGACAATTAATTTTTTTTAAACACCATTATTGCCAGTGAAATGATCCACCACCATTGCCAATATGTTATAATTTTGCTTTTTTTTTCCATTTTGTCTTTAGATGCTTTCGTTACCAGTCATTAGAAAGACCATCCTACACTGTTCACCTTACTTGCCACTATACCACATCACAACTGGACTACAAGTGGTTCTTTTTTGTTTAATAATTTTTCTTGCCCTTGTCAAGTTTTCCGCTCACATAAAAGAAAAGAAAGAAAAAAAACCCAGCACCTTTCATTGGCAGAGTGGAGTGCTGACTGTTCACCTGGGGACTAATGGCACCTACGTCATCAACAAGCAAACCCCAAACAAGCAGATCTGGCTGTCCTCCCCCACCAGTGGCCCCAAGAGGTTTGACTTTCAGGGTGGAGTGTGGGTGTATCGCCACTCAGGGGAGACTTTGCATGGCCTCCTCACTGTTGAGCTCTCCAAGGTGTTCTCCAGCAATGTAGACTTCCTGGCCTGTGCCTTTGGGAGTTCTGAATCTGCTTGAGGCCTTGAGGAACTGAAACTTGTATATAACATTGATGAACTGAGGAACTGTATATAACTGGTGTTTGGAGAGGTTTGTGTGTTTGTGCAGGTTCTAAAACATTTGTGGACCTCTTGAGCTGTGGATGTGAGAGTGGTGAATCTGCCTGAGGACTTAAGGAACTGAGATGTGAATAATGTTGGTGTTTTGAAAGGTTTAGGTATCACTGCAGCTCCTTAAAAGTTGATGGACTTCCTGATCAGTGCCTTTGGGAGTTCTGAGTCTACCTGTGGACTTTAATCTACGACTGGCTGATTAAGAGTGACTGATAACTTGACTAAGACTGATGTATAATGTACTGCACATAGATATAGAACATAATGACACAAGAAATATGCACAAATATAGTGAGCAAATACGAGTATCAATACAAGAAGACTATGAACAAATGAAGACCAAACAACAGCAAAACAGCAAGACCATGGACAGATAAAGAAAAGCAGAACAGAACAAGACAACTATGAACAGGTAAAGAACAAAAACAACAAAACAGGGAAACCTTGAATTGATAAAGAACAAACCAACAAGACTGAACTTATTTGATCCACACAAGACACCTCCACCACCACCACCACCACCACAATGTCTGGCGGTGACACTTCCAAGCTGATCGGCGCAGTGAAGGACGGCCTGCACTCTGAATGGGCCGAGTTCAAGAAAACCAAGAAGGTGAAAGCAAAGTCGGTGTGTCCGTACGCCATAGGGGGCCTGCGGGACACCCCAGTGGCAGCTCTAGCAAGCATCAGCGCTGGAGTGTGTGAGTGGGAGGAATGTCTGAAGCACACCGTTGACCCCACAGTGGACCGGGAGAGAGGCGTCCTGCCTAGCGAGGTGATGGTGGGGGCTGACGGAGCAGTGTGGATGTACCCTGTCCGCCGCCACCTCCTGGTCGATGCGACAGGAAGCACAAGTGGGAGTCGCGCTTCATCTGCATCAAAGCCCGAGAGAAAGACCTCAGCTGTGGTGGTGGGCGGGAAGACGAGGAACCTGCCGCCCAAGGCCTCACTGATGGTGGCCGTGGAGCAGTCAGCCAACTACATGCTGGACCACGTAAAGAGGATGAGCGAGAGTGCCTACATCAATGGCAATAACCAGCTGCTCTTCATGTGTCTGGCCTCTGCCGCCCTCGTCCGCAGCCGCCTCAATGCTTACAAGGAGGTTCTCAAGCAGCCTGTCACCAAGTAAGCACAAGGCCTTGTACTTGTAGCTCTCCCGGCACTTGTGTGGTGTTGTGTTGTGTTGTGCATGGTTTGTAGTGTGGTGTAGTGTTGGGTGTTGTATATGGTGGGTGTTGCATATCCTTGTGTGGCTTAGTGGTGGTCAGTTGTGATTTACAGACTTTGAAGTGATGTTCCCAAATTTATTTACCTTGAGGTAGCCAGTGTTTAAATTGACAGACTTAAATAATTCGTTTTCACATTTATAGATTTTGAAGTGACTGGTTTTGTGAGAAATGGATAGAACCAGTTTTCAGATTAATGTACAGTACGACTTTGAAGTATCTCTTTATGTGAAAGAAAAATAGCACCAGTTTATCAGTAGACAGTTTCTTAAGGAAGGCAGTCTGTCTCCAGATTAAAAAAATCATCACAAAATCTAAAAAAATGAAATTAGAAACTTTATTAACAAATTATTTTTTTCAAGCAACATAACTTATTTCACTGTTGCTGCCATCATTCTATTAAACTACACTGTCTACTCTAACTGTTAACTCCCTTTGCTTCAAGATCTGACTAACTCTCACTTACAAATTCTATTAAACAATTTCTGAGGACAGTAACCCATCATTTATATCCGTCTTCCTGCTGCCACTCTCTTCCACCATACCGTATCATGTAACCGTTCCTGCTTCTTCTAAGTAACCTAAACCTCACGTCACCAGCAATACTGAAGGACCATTACTCACCTCAAAACTTTATTCACTGTCCTTGTTTCAAAATCTGAGTAACCCCTGCCTTGAAACTCTTATTAAACAGTTTCTAAGGAACATTACCAACTTGTGACTTGTATACTTCACCGGTATCTGGACATTTCACACAGGAACTGCCATGTGTAGGCCCAATGGCTTCTTTCAGCTTCCTTTAATCTCTTGTGTTCCAACTTTATCGAGAATTTCCAAGGACAGCAGGCCATGTTTAAATCACAGCTAACCAATATGACCTAGCTAAACATTTCCCTTAGAGTGAGTATGGGCAGCAGCAGCAGTAGTGGTGTTGTGTGGCTGTGGCTGTGTAGTAATGTTGCATCTCTCCGTAGGTCAAAAAGCAACACGCCAACAGCCCCCACAGGATCAGAGTGAGTAAGCCGTCGCTCTGGTCGGCCTCCAACTGGAACTATATAAGCTTGCTAGACGAATGTTGATGTCTACGTAACAAGTGTGGAGACTCAGTAGGCACTTGCTCTCTGGGGTCATTTTGGGGTGTGTTGTGGCATTTGGTGGGTGGAAGGCAATGAGATGTGTTGGTTGGGATGTGTGTGTAGGGCAGAGTGTGTTTACTAGGCCTTTTTTCTGTACTAGAGATTGTTGTTTACTGGGGGGGGGTTACTTTGGGTTGTTAACTTTTTTTTTTCTTGTTTTTTTTTATTTAGTTTTGTAATGGTGTTTTGTTTGTCTTATGATTGCATTCAATTTACCTTTGTGTGTGTGTGTTTTTTTTTTTTTTTTTTTTTTATGTTATGGCCTATAGCGCCTGTAGACTTACTTAAAGAGTATATGTGGGAAGCGCTGTTAAGCTTCCGCCCATTAATGGCGCAGGCAATTCTATTTATAGTGGTACCTATATCAGGGCCCATATCACCACCCAAGTGCATCTTTGGTGTAACCATCTAGAACCTGGGTTTCATGGTGGTATGTAGGTAACTTTAGACCACTTGACAAATGGTATAGCTTCAAAGCAGTATGTGGTGGGATTCAAACCTACGTGTGGATGTCTGCCCGATCTCACACTGTTTGCTGTTTAATTGTGGTGTTTACTATTACAGTGGTTGTGGAGTTTTGTTTGTATTTTTTTATTGATATTGGTTTTTTGTTTATCTCTCTGGGACTTTGTTTATTTTAATCATGGTGAGGCTTGTTTATGTCTATCACCGGGAATGGCAGGATTGTGTTTACTATTCTAATTGTTTGGATTTTGTTTATCCTTGTAATGACGCTTTTGTTGATTTCTTGTTTATCCATCTTACCATGGGAGTTTGTTTGCCTCTTGCTGGGTCCATCGCTACATGATTGTGGGGGTGTGTTGTTTATGTTTACTCCTCTTTTGTTTATCCCTCTCCATGATAATCAGTTGTGAAAGTTTACCTCATTATATTTTGTAATAGTTTCAAGTACTGGAGCTTGCAGTGGTGGGATTAGCCTATTGAGTACCATGACACATTCCCCCATTCATTCTGGTTACTGTTTGGTAATTTTATACAGCTTCAGAAACTCATATGGGGGATTAAGAAAGTGAAGACCGTGGCTATTAATCTTCTGACCTCCATAGACCCTCCTTATGTCAATAAAATGGTCCAATTGTACTGTAATCTCAAGGCAAAAAATTGTCCCAGTATTGAAGGGGTTAATGTTGCTGTGATATCAGTGTATCCATCTGAGGGTCAGGCTTGGTTAGGTCAGGTTTAGATTAATGCAGTTCTTTGATTTTGCAGGTTTATCCCTAAGTGAAGATCTGTCGTAGATAATTACCTCACCTTGTCAGCAATGATCGGTTCACAGTTCAAATATTCTGTCATCACTGCAGAATTTCTTGATTTTTTTTAAGTGTTAACTTGAAATGCTTATCTTTTTAGGTTGTTGCTTATGTGACATCGCTTCCATAGCCCAGACAGTAGATAGTCGCAGTAGCAATAGTGTTTTTATCTCATTCTTCTGAAAACCCCCATGCAATTTTTCTCTACTGCATGGTTCTTTTTTCATATATATATATTCCTGCTGGACATGGCTGGAGGGAGCGGTGGGTGGGTGGGGAGGAGCCTTGGCATTTGTTACCTTACAGCTCTTACCTTAGACTAGATAGCGTGGCTTACCACATCTGCCTCATACGTGCCAACAGGTCGCTGCTGTTTGTCCTTCTCAAGCCAGCACGTGAAGCAGGTTGCAGCAGCTAATATTCTTGCTTGGAGTGTGTGATGTTTGCCTCCCTCCCTCATTCCCTCAGTGCTGCTTAACATTCCTCCCTTACAACTTCCTCTGTGTGCTCTGCCTCAGCCTCCTTCCCTTTCCAGTGTCAGTGGAAGGGAGAGAAGACTTAAGCTGGTGTTCATAATGTGGAGTGTTTTCAAAGACTAGAGGAGACTTGCATTCACATTCTTGAGTGTCTTGTTCTCATATTCAGAGTATTTCAAAGGCCAGAGAAGACTTAGGATCAAATTGTTAAGCCTTCAATGAATAATAATACAAGCAAACAACCAGACAGGGTCACACACAAGAAGCTGAGTCTTAGAGAAGCTGTCAGTAGGTAATAAAGTACTGAAGACTAAGAGTGGAAGCAGAAGAAAAGCAGATAGGCACACACACAACAAGAATAAGAGCAACAACAAGGCAAGGAGGAGAACACTTAGTACCTCCTTCACTCACACACTGATCCACCCTTCAGAAATGTGATCATCTCTGTAGCCTTTGAAAAACAATGAGAGGAGAGTACAAGCTTGACTTAAACATAGATGACTGGAAAGCAAACAGAACTGATCCACACTCTTGTCCACCCCAAAGAAATCCAGTCATCTCTGCAACCTTTGGAAAGTGATCACAAGAAAATGATGCACTTAACTCATTCAGTACTATAACATATCCATTTTCATTCTGCTTACTATTTGATGATTTTATACAGCTACAGAAACTTATGTGGGCATTAGAATAGGGAAGACTTTGGCCCATAATCTTCTGATCTCCATAGACCCTGCCTAGTGTAAATAAAATCGTCTAATCATACCCAAAACTCATGGTAAAAAAAATAGCATCTCAGTACTGACGGAGTTAAGAATGAAAGCAAATAAGCAGACAATACCACACAGGCTTGGCTCATAACACACAAGAAGAGGAGGAAGAAGGCAGGGACAAAAACCAACTCTCACACCTTCACTCACACTCTATCCATCTACCCAGGAACCTGACAGCAGCTCTGGGGCGGTGTGGGGAAGTGGTGGAGTTCATGATGCAGAACATTCTGAGCTACAACTGTGACATGTTGTCCCTGGTCCTGCACGACGCACCAAGCCACGACTGGTTAAGTGCCAAGCTGTACCAGGAGGGCGCCCGCTGCTCCCTCACCATTCAGATGTGGGCCTTCTTCATGCAAGGTGAGATGTGATGTGGTGGTGCTGTGGTGTGGTGTGATGTAGTGTGGTAGTGAGCTGAGGTAGGGGTGATATGAGGAGATGTGAGAGAGAGAGAGAGGTGGGGGGGTGGGGGCTGGAGTTAAAGGTGTAGAGAGAAGAATAGAAGCTGTAGGAGGATAGTTTAGAGATGGAAGCTTTGTGCCAGACTATTAAAAGGTTTGATGTCTAAAGCAACAACAAGAGTCTCACCAAAACCTTTAAAAGAGGATCACCAAAGACTCAGTAAGGAAAGCCAAAAGATCACCAGTAAAGTGGCCTAGATGCAAGCCATACTGGTGATTAGATAGAAGATTATGAAGTGACATGTTTAAGCAGCTTCCTGTTGAGAATAGATTAAAAAACTTTCGATAAGCAGGATTTTAAAGCCATAGAACTTTAGTTTGAGAGATTAGAGTGGTCACCCTTTTGGGTAACAGGGAAACTTCCAGCAGGTAGGAAAGGTAGATGTTAAACCTTCAATACTGAGACACATTTTTACCTTTGATTTTTTATTGTGATTACACAATTTTATTTGCATCAGTAAGGATCTATGGAGGTCAGAAGATTAATGGCCATTGTCTTTACTATTCTAGTCTCAACATATACTTCTGAAGCAGTCTAGAATTGCCAAATAGTAACCAGAATGAATATGAAAGCACGTCCTATTATTGAAGAGGTTAATAGACAAAGTTGGAAGAGTAAAGATGACAGTGATAATGCAATAACAGTGAGTAAACAAACAGAAGGAACAACACCAAACAACAACATCAAACAGCACAGATTAACACCCTCCTCTCTCTTTGGCAGGTTTGCGTAATGATCTGTGGCGCTTCACCTCCCCACGCATCAGTGAAAGCATTCTGGCGAGCATCTTCACCGACACTCTCAGCCTCATGGTCACCCGCTACTCCCAGGTACTCTGCAGGGCTGGGTAGGGTAGGTTAGGGTCAGGCAGTATTGGGTAAGATTGGGTAGCAAAGGGCACAGCATTGCAAGACAGGCAGTTATGGCTCAGAATAGTTTGTTTAGGGTCAGAAACTGTTGGGTTAGGTTGGGTAGTGAAGACAGGGGAAGTTATGGCTAAGAATGGTTTGAATGACTCTCTGTACAGCTACTGGGAGGTGAGTGTCCAGATGTGTGGGGCTCATAGTGACTGGGGCTTCCTTGATTTGGAAAACTAAATGAGTTGAGGTTAACATGGATAAGTTACTACCCTATATATTTAGACAATTATAATGGACCATATTTATTAATAGAAATTATCGTACCAATGTGATGTTGCTGTGGTCAATAAACTATCTGTCTATTTATCTGTCTCTGTGTCTATCTCTGTCTCTGTCTCTGTCTCTGCCATTGTAGATAAAGCACAAACTCATCACTTGATTCTATATTTTCATCTGCTCTTGACATGGTTCTCTATTCCCCTCTACTTCCACACAACTCTGCAACATTTCCCTCTACTTTCCACACAACTGCAACATTTCCCTGTACTTTCCACACAACTGCAACATTTCCCTGTACTTTCCACACAACTCTGCAACATTCCCCTGTACTTTTCACGCAACTCTGTAATATTTCCCTTTACTTTCCACACACTTCTACAGCTTTCCCCTCACTCTTCTAACCGACAGATTGAGACAAGTGACGTCCGGCTGCCCCAATACTGTGGTGACATTACAGCAATCCTGACCATCGTGGCGTCCTTCCTGCCGTCCCTCATCACCTCCCCTGTCATGCTGTTCAGTGTCAGAATCCACGAATCAGTCGCTCTACCCATCCATCGCCGTGCTGACCTGCTGCTCAAAGTGGCTGCCCTCAAGTGTGCTCCCATTGAGAACCTGGCTCGAGTAAGATTGCTCCCATATTTTGAAACATCTGCGCCTCACCCCAACTATTTTCAAGGGTCTCATTGAAGTTACACAGACTGCCCCCATATTTTGAAACACATCTCTGCCTCACCCCCCCCACTATTTTCAAAGGTCTCGTTGAAGTTACACAGATTTTTTAATGGTCTTTCTGTAATTTGTGTCTTGTTGATAAGGTTTCTGTATTGCCAACAGAATGAATTACCTTTAGAACTCGGCTAATTGTCTCTGTGGCCCTTAGAAGAGAGTTGTCGTGAGAAAGAGAAGTGTTTATGAATGTGGTACTCTGTGGAGCTGTGTTGGGGTAAAGATGAGCAGTGATTCAGTAATGCTGTGTTGAGGAATGTGAAGTGTGTATGTTGGTGTGTTAGTTAGGTGTGTAGATGGCTCAGGTAAGACTGTGGGGCTGTGCGTAAAGATGAACAGTAATTGAGTAATGGTGTTTTGAGGATTGTACAGTATGTGTTGGTGTCCTTAACCTATTTAGTACTGGGACACATTTTTACCATGAGGTTTGTGTACGACTAGACCATTTTATTTACATTAGGGAGGGTGTATGGAGATCAGAAGATTGATGGTCACAGTCTTCACTAATTTAATCCCCTACATAAGTTTCTGAAGCTGTATAAAACCACCAGATAGTCACCAGAATGAATATAGAAACACGTCATGGTACTGAATGGGTTAAGTGTGACCCTGTTGATCATGCGGCCTTGGCAGTGTGGTGAAGAGAAGAGTGTGACAAACATTACTCTATTTGGAAGACTGTATTCCTGTCCATTTTGATCTCTCCTTCCTTTCTATATTATCTTAATCTAATCTTATCCCACAGGTGTTTCAGAAAGGCTTTGACAGTGCGGTGAAGAGGAACAGTTATCCAGAGAGTGTGACGAGCATAGAGTCCACCCCAGCCTGGCTCACCTTCCTCAACCCGGCCCTGTTCCCTCGTGGCAAGACCTCTCTCAGCTACTTAGGGGATCAGGTGGCTGTGTACCTCACCCTCCTCACTGCCGCCAGCCGACCCCAGCCACAGTACTCCCTTATTGTGCGGGTGTGTGTCTGTATGTGTCTGTATTTGGCATGTTTTTTTTTTTTTTTTTTTTTTTTTTTTTTTTTCCTTGTGGGCTTTTCACGAGAATTTTTGGGCTAAAGGGGATACTTTTTGGGGTACCTCCTATATCTAAAAGCCCATCCACGAGGAAACCATTGCCCCGAGTGAGGAAGCCCAACCTACATTCAAACCGTGGACAGGATTCGAACCCATCTATTTATACGTGATGGTGTTCTAGCAAAGCTCATAGTGTCCTGTCTCCATATCTGTGTTTATCCAACTTTTCTTTATATGTATGTTGGTTGCTGTAACATCTTTTTCACTTATGCCATTCCAAGTTTGCTCAGTTCTGTGTGGAAAAGAATATTTCTTGATGTCCCATAAGCTCTTCCATTTCATTTCAACATCAGGTCTTGTCTGTCTGTCTTTTCAATGTGGTTAACTCTACTTTACATTAATATTAGATCTCTTTCTCTTCTGTCTTACTAAATTGGCAGTCCCATTTCCTTCAGTCTTTCTTCATAGGTTAGGTCGTTCAGTTCTGACGCCATCTTTGTAGGAATCCTCTGAATCCTTTCCAACTTCTTTATATTTTTCTTCACAAGCAGAGACCACACCACTGCTGCATATCCCATTTACTTATTGTCTCCTTTTTGCTTTGAGAACTGTCTTATTATGAAGTTAGAAAGTGCATAACCAGCTAACCAAAATACAAATTAATAAAAATTATCACAATAGGAGGTGAGGAAGCTTACACTGACAGCACCTTTGTTCCCAGGGGCTGCTGATGCGTCACTTCCTGGGCACCAAGACCATCCTGAGGGGGTTGCAGGACACACCAGGGCAGGTGACACGTGGGGAGCCCTGTGGTGGTCCACTGTGTATGCCCCACCTCTGCACCCCGCCCCTCATCCCCCACACTGTGTATGCTGCTGTGGCCCAGGTAGGCTGTGCTGGGGATGCTACAACTGGGTGACTGCTGTGTCTGTTCTCTCTCTCTCTCTCTCTCTCTCTCTCTCTCTCTCTCTCTCTCTCTCTCTCTCTCTCTCTCTCTCTCTCTCTCTCTCTCTCTCTCTCTCTCTCTCTCTCTCTCTCTCTCTCTCTCCTTTTATTTTTTTTACATAAGAGGATCACTGGCCAAAGGGAAAAAGACTGCATAGAAGTGTCAGTTTTGAAAGAGATGCCAAGAGAATCATTGAAAACTTAAGGATACGTGTCTTGAGACCTCCCTTCAAGAGTATTCAGATCATAGGATGGAGGAAATATAGAAGCGGACAGGGAGTTCTATAGAGTGTTGTGTGAAGGAGTCTTGCCTCTCTCCCTCAGATCCTGGTGCTGTGTGTAGACTGTGTGCCGGTGCTGTGCAAGATTGCCAGTCCAGGGATCAAGGAATCTGGGTTGTGGGACTCCTTGGATCGCACTCAGGTGTGTGTGTGTGTGTGTGTGTGTGTGTGTTTTAATATTGTGGCCTATAGCATCTGTAGGTAACTTGAAGAGTATTGGAAGTGCTATTCAGCTTCCACCCATTAACAATGCAAGCAATTTTATTTATAGTGGTACCAATATTAGGGCCCATATCACCACCTAGTGCATCTTTAGTGTAACCACCTAGAACCTGGGTATTATGGTCACATGTAAGTAACTTTAAATCACTTGACATAGGGCAAAGTATCAAGGTGGTACATGGTGGGATTCGAACCTACACGTGGACATCTGCCCGATCCTACACTCACCACTTTATCCATTAAGTGTGTGTGTCTGTGTGTTTGTCCAATGTCTTGCTCTTTCTCTAATATCACATTCAGTCTATAATGTTTCCCTGGTGAGTCTGTGCTGAAGTCAAGTGGTGTTGCCCGCAGGTGTGGAATGTGCAGCGACCGCCCTGGCACCACGCCCTCGTGCAGCTGCTCACCCCAAGTGTGGTTGGGGTTGTGGCAGAGGTATATCTCTCTCTCTCTCTCTCTCTCTCTCTCTCTCTCTCTCTCTCTCTCTCTCTCTCTCTCTCTCTCTCTCTCTCTCTCTCTCTCTCTGTGTGTGTGTGTGTGTGTGTGTTTCTGTCACTGTTGGTATCTCTGAGGCAGATCTCACTGTCTCTGTCTCTGTCTTGGCAAGGCAACAAAACATTTCTGAACAGACAAAAATAACTTGGGCAACTCTGTCTCTTCAGGTTCTGCGTGCTGTGCCACCTCAACCTCCTGCCAAGCCAGCTCACCCCAGCCAGCTGTCAGTGAGGCTGGAGCACCACCTGGCAGCCTGGACACTGCAGCTGCTCACAGGAATGGAGGGGATGGCTAACATGGTGCCTCTCTCTGTTATCTACACGGCACATGCTATCAATGGTTGTCTGCCGCCCACCATCAAGCCCACTGGAGGACATGTAGGCTTAGGGAGTGTTTGTGGTGTTGTAATAGTGGTGTTCTGCTTGTGTGTTTGGGTGTTGTGGTGTGTTGTGTTGTGTTGTGTTGTGCTGTGTAGCTCTTTGGAGGACGTGTATTCGGTTGTGCTATTGTGCTGTGTATTTCTTCTTTGTTGTGGTTATAATGTTTGAGTGTTCTGTGTGTGTATTTACCTAGTTGTATTTACCTAGTTGTAGTTTTACAGGGCCTGGGCTTTATGCTCGTGTGGCCCCGTCTCCATATCTACACTTATCCAATCTTACTTTAAAAGTATGCACACTCGTTGCAGACACTACTTCTTCATTTAAACTGTTTGTGTGTGTGTGTGTGTGAGATGCTGTGGATGTTTTTTGTGGTTTGTGTAGTAGTAGTAGTTTGTAAGTACTTCATACACACACACACACACACACACACACACACACACACACACACACACACACACACACACACACACACACACACACACACACACATACAACCAACAATACACCACATCTTCCCTATCTTCAACATTAACAACCGCATTCACCAACCGCTCAATGTTTCAACTCTCTCTCCCTGCACCCAGATCATCACACAGCTTGTGGTGAGTGCAATCTACTCCGTCATCAACTCCCGCGCCTCCCTGGACCAGCTAAGCGACACACCAATCACGGACGGGCAGTGGGACATGATGATTGCTGTCGGGGAACGCCTCTGCTCGCTCCACGACGGAAATTACGACTCTCACCTGAAGCGCATGACCATCGCCCTGCTGGCCCAGTGAGTGTGTGAGGCCGGCTTGCTCTAATTGACTGTTTGACACTTTGAAGGGATTTATTTGTTGTAGTAATGATGGGTAATGCATCTAGAGAGGAGTGTGTGGTGATTTTCTAGTGTCTTCTCTGGTTGTTTCTGTAGTTTATTTCTTTTTTTCTCCTTTTTTTCTGTCTTGTCTCATGGAGTGGTGTGTGCAGAGTTGACTCGTGTGTTTTACTCTTTCATCGCTGTCACTCGTAAACTCTGTAACTTTCTATCTGCTTCTGTTGTTCCTTGTGATGCTATTCTGTCCACCTTGATAATTGCATTTTTATCAATTCCTCTCCTCTAACTGATTCTTTCTCTTCAGCCTATATATATATATATATATATATATATATATATATATATATATATATATATATATATATATATATATATATATATATATATATATATATATCTCTCTCTCTCTCTCTCTCTCTCTCTCTCTCTCTCTCTCTCTCTCTCTCTCTCTCTCTCTCTGTCCAAAATATTGCTATTTTTACACTGGTTGTTCTTTTGATATTCTAATTACATGTCTCCTTTCCTCCCAAGACTTTTCGCTTTCTCTCACCTTTATTCCATCCACCTTTAATGCAAGAGTTAATCATTGTTCTCATTTATTCATCCTTTTCTTGTCATACTTCTTAGTCTGTACTTGCTCCTTCCTGTGACCTGAATTCTTTTTTTTATTTTTTTATTTATTTATTTATTTTTTTTTTTGCCATATAGAAAATGAAAATATAGAACTAAATTGCTTCCAGACTGGAGGACTTTGAGGAGGAGAGTGAGGAAGACAGCCTTGATGAGTACACAGATGAGGACGTCATTGAGAGTCTGTGCACGGCGCTGGCCAACACTGTGCTGTCCACGGTGCAGGGACAACACGCGCTGGTGGTGAGGCACTGAGCACTGACTGAGCTGTTGCTGGATAGGCTTTTACATTGTAACTTGACGGTGTATTCTTAGATATTTCAGTGTCTTATATGGGGAAGTGGAATTTATTGGGCTTTCATGGTTGTTGTGATGGTTAACAGGTTCCAGTGGAAGTCATTAGGGTTTTGAGAATGTTTCATGGCTCTAGTGATTGTTTAACTGAGTCTAGTGGAAGTTATTGGGATTTTCCAGAGTGTTTTCTTTGTTCTATGGACACATAGTTTAAAACGATCTGGTGTGAGAGAGAGAGAGAGAGAGAGAGAGAGAGAGAGAGAGAGAAGTAAAGTCATTTTAGAGGAGAGGAATTGATGAGAGTAAATACTTTTGACTACACTATATCAAAAGCATGCCTTCACCTGATTGTGTTTCTGTAATCACTTTTTGTCTGTTTACTACTGCTACTGCTGCTGCTACTGCTACTGCTACTGCTACTGCTACTGCTACTGCTACTACTACTACTACTACTACTACTACTACTACTACTACTACTACTACTACTACTACTACTACTACACTCTTACTCTTATTACCACCACCACCACCACCACTACTATTATGGGTGTCTCTTCTGTAGGTGGTGTGGGAGTTCTTGAAGAGAAACATGGAGTGGATGCAGGAGAGTCTTGGAGCGCCAGCCATTCTGTCCCCAGCCACAGAGCAGCCACGGCCACCTCTCTGTTTTGCCCCTGACCCACTCCTCTATAACCCTCTCCACTACTACAAGCGAGCCATCTACACACAGCTGGACCAGGTACACACACACACACACACACACACACACACACACACACACACACACACACACACACACACACACACACAGCATTTATGTGAAGAAAATTCTGGAGTTGGAAGGTAAAATTGAAAAACTGTTTGAAAAGTATGGGGGCCTGGAAACGAGTTATGACAATGTAATGAAAGAGTGTGCCGATATGAAGAAAGAAAATGAAGTACTGAAAGAGGAAGTTAAGCTAATTAAAGTGAATTGCGAAAATGTGGAGAATCTCTAGGAAAAGTGATGGAGAAGCAGGCTGAATGGAAAAAAGTCAGGAAGTGGAAAGAAAGGAGGTAAATTACAAAGTTGCAAGTCTGGAAAAGGAAATCAAAGAGTCTGGGGAGAAAACTTTGGGCCTTGCTGAAATTATAGATCAACAGATCATAGAAGAGAAGATTGCTGAGAAAGTGGTGAAGGTTATTAAGTCAAATGAGACATTGGTGAGGGAAACTGTAGACAAAAAGAGATGTGTGGTGATATTTGGTGTGGAGGAGGATAAGACACCGAGTAAAATGGAGAGAGAGAAAACATAAAAAGGTGATAAATAATATCATTAATGTGGTGCAGGAGGAGGAAAAGACCTAGTACAAGAAATAGAGGACTTCCATAGAATTGGAAAGTTCACAAGAGAAGGTATGAGGCCAATAAGAATCAAACTTAAGTCACAAAAGGATGTAGATGAATTGGTGGAGAAGTCATGGAGGCTAGCCCAGCAGGAAACAACAAGGAAGATTTGGTTGAGAAGAGATCTCGGTGAAAAGGAAAGAGAAATGTTAAATGAGTTGAGAAAGGAGGCTTTGAAAAAAAATGAAGAGAGGACAGAAGAGGAGAAGAAAGAGTTTTTCTGGAGAATCTTGGATATGAGACTGAGGAAGTGGTTCATAACCCAGAAAAGTACAGCAAGAAAGGACTAAAGAAACTTACGTATGAGCGGAATGTAATGTATTCCAACATAAATGGAGTGATATCGGGATTTTAGAACTCAACGATTACTTGAGGGACAAGAACCCAGATATTGTGGGTCTTACTGAAACAAAACTGAGAGAGGGAGAAGACCTGATGATGGTTGGAGAAGGGAAATATAATGTTTGGAAAAGAAATAGAGTAGGTAAGATGGGAGGAGGAGTGATGTTGCTGGTTAAAAAAGATATAAAGGTGGATCAAGTGAAAGAAGGTATGGGAAAGGCAGAAGTGCTAAAGATCAGAGCAGAAACTAATGAAGGAAAAAGAGGCACTACATAGTGGTGTACGTACCACCTAAGACAAATGCATGGTCAGTACAGGAATATGAAGAAATGATAAGTGATACAGGAACATGTCTGGAAGAAATGTTGGGTGGCTGTGAACGAACTATAATGATGGGAGATTTTAATTGTAAAGAGGTGTGTTGGGAGGACTGGTCAATGGAAGGATCAGAGACAACATGGGGAAATACACTATTGACACTGGCAATGGAAAATGTGTTAACTCAGTGGGTCAAAGAAGATACTAGGTTTGGAGGAGAGGGAGCATCGTCAAGACTGGACTTGGTCTTTAGTACAGAGCCAATGGTCATTGAGGAGATGAGGGTGGAGTGCCCTTTAGCAAAGAGTGATCATGCAGTTTTGGAGTTCAAGGTGATAGATGAAGAGAAATCTAGAAGAAATGAAGAATATAAAGTGGGAAGATGGAATTATGCCAAGACAGATTTTGGAAACCTAAAGAAATTCTTTCAAGAGACAAATTGGATGAAATTCAAGAGTGCTAAGGAGCAAATGAAAAGTGGAAGGAATTTATAAAAATATACAAAGAAGGTGAGAAAAATTTGTACCAATAAGACAACATAGAGAAGTTGGAAAGCAGGACTGGTTTAACGATAGATGTGAAAAGGCTAGAACAAGAAAAGAGGATGCATGGAAGAGGTGGAGAAGGAAAAGACGGATTAAGCAGTGGGAAAGTTACAAAAGAGCAAGAAATGAATATGTGTTGATTAGAAGAGAAGAAAGAAAGAAACAAGAAAAGGATATAATTGATAAATGTAAAGACCAACCAAGGCTTTTTACAGACATGTGAACAACAACATCAAAAATAGAGAAAGTATTGAAAGTTTAGAAGTAAATGGAGTATGCAGTGAAGATCCCAGGAAATGGCAGAGGCTATGAATGGATGCTTTCGGAAGGTATTCACAAAGGAGACTGCTTTTGACAAACCACTGGTAATGGAACAGAAAGGGATTATGAAGGAGTTTCAAGTAACTGTGGAGGAGATCAAGAATATGATGGGGAGTTTAGAAGTGAGAAAAGCTGTGGGACCTGATGGGGTATCAGGATGGATTTTAAGAGAATGCAGGAGCAACTGGCAGAAAAAGTTTGTGAAGTAATTGATGCCTCATTAAGGGAAGGTGTAGTGCCCCAAGACTGGAAAAGAGCTAACATTGTCCCAATCTATAAATCAGGTAACAAGAGAGACCCATTGAACTATAGACCAGTGTCACTTACAAGTGTGGTAGCTAAGATGTGTGAGAGGGTGGTGAAGAATAGATGGACAGACTTCTTGGAGAAAATGACATACTTTGTGAGTGTCAATTTGGTTTTAGAAAAGGGCGTTCATGCACGACAAACCTGATATGTTACTATTCGAGGGTGATAGATGTAATACAGGAAAGAGATGGTTGGGCTGATGGAATATATCTGGATTTAAAAAAGGCCTTTGATAAGGTACCACACCGGAGACTGATCTGGAAACTTGAAATGGTAGGAGGAGTGCATGGCAGTTTACTAAAATGGATGGAAGACTTTTGGTAGGAAGAGAAATGAGAACAATAATTAAGGACAGACCATCAGAATGGGGCTTGGTGGAGAGTGGAGTTCCACAGGGATCAGTGTTGGCACCAGTAATGTTCGCGGTCTACATAAATGACATGGTGGATGGGGTGTCCAGTTATGTGAGCCTATTTGCAGACGATGCAAAATTGTTAAGAAAAGTGAGATGTGACAAAGATTGCGAACTACTCCAGGAAGACTTGGACAGAATATGGAAATGGAGCTGTACATGGCAAATGGAGTTCAACACGACAAAATGCAAGAAAATAGAGTTTGGCAAGAGTGAAAGAAGAATCAGGAGTATGTACAAGATAGGAAATGAAGACATAAAACCAGTCATGAAGAAAAAGACCTTGGGGTGACAATTACCAATGACCTATCGCCAGAGAGACATATAAACAAAATAATTGGAGAAGTATTGAACTTATTGAGGAACATAAGAGTGGCGTCAGATATTTAGATGAAGAAATGATGAAGAAAATAATTACTGCAATGATAAGACCGAGGCTTGAATATGCAACAATACAGTGGGCTCCGAACTTAAAGAAACACATAAGGAAACTAGAGAAAGTACAGAGGGCTGCAACAAAAATGGTGCCTGACTTAAGAGATTTGACTTATGAAGACAGACTGAAAAGAATGCAACTTCCGACCCTGGAAAACAGAAGAGAAAGGGGAGACCTGATAGCAATATACAGAGTGATGATTGGCATGGAAAAATGGATAGGGAAGATCTGTGTATGTGGAATGAAAGAATGTCGAGAGGGCATGGGAAAAACTAAAATGGCCACTTATAGGAGAGATGTGAAAAATATAGCTTCCTCATAGAAGGGTGGAAGCATGGAATAGTTTAGACGTGGAAGTGGTCAACGCAAGGAATATTCATGATTTTAAGAAAAAGCTGGACATTAATAGATATGGAGACGGGACAACACGAGCATAGCTCTTTTGCCGTATGTTACAATTAGGTAAATACACACACACACGCCCGGTAGCTCAGTGGTTAGAGCGCTGGCTTCACAAGCCAGAGGACTGGGGTTCGATTCCCTGGCCGGGTGGAGATATTTGGGTGTGTCTCCTTTCACATGTAGCCCCTGTTCACCTAGCAGTGAGTAGGTACGAGATGTAAATCGAGGAGTTGTGACCTTGTTGTCCAGGTGTGTGGTGTGTGCCTGGTCTCAGGCCTATCCGAAGATCGGAAATAATGAGCTCTGAGCTCGTTCCGTAGGGTAACGTCTGGCTGTCTTGTCAGAGACTGCAGCAGATCAAACAGTGAATTACACACACACACACACACACACACACACACACACAAGTGGATAATGAGAAACTGATCCTGAGAGAAGAATATGACTTTAGAAGCACAAGATCGCATAGTAAGAAACTAAGGAAGGGACGATGTCTGAGAGATGTTAAAAAATTTAGTTTCCCGCAAAGATGTGTTGAGACTTGGAACAGTTTGAGTGAGGAAGTGGTATCAGCAAAGAATGTACATAGTTTTAAAGAAAAATTGGATAAGTGTAGATATGGAGACGGGACCACACGAGCATAAAGCCCAGGCCCTGTAAAACTACAACTAGGTAAATACACACACACACACACACACACACACACACACACACACACACTTCTGCTGTCTTACAACTGATACACCTTGGGGGAGTCTTATGTGCATGAATAAATAGTGTTTGCTGTATATACTATTTCTTCCAATTGTTGATGTTCTTTTTAGTCTGTTTCCCAGGAGAGAGTGATCAGTGTGAAGGGAGACTGAGAGATTGTTGTGAAGTGAGGTGGTACTGTAATCTGAGTGCCGCACATTCTGTTCATCACCATCAAGGGCACATTGCTTCCCTCTGTTCTCCAGGAGAGTCTGATGAGCTTCAAGGGAGACTGGGAGGCAGTGCTGTGGAGTGACCTTGGGCTGCCGAAGGGAACCATGGTGGAATTGATCAAGAAACGTCCAGAGTTCCAGAACAATGCTTACCTCAGCAAGAGCCAGATAGCAGCAGTCAGGAAGCTGAGGCCGCTGCTGAAGGACCCTGACGAGGAGGAGGAGGAGAAGAAACATTAAATACTGTGTGGCAGTGACAAGTGATCACTATGTGTGACAGAAAGTGTTTTTTTCCTCTCATTTGGTTAGGTTAAACAAACTTGTATTGTTTAATTCTTCAACATTCTACACTATCACTTTTTATATGTATTTGAGAAGGAAAAGATTGAGTTTTCTGGAGATTTAACAAACAACCTGTAATTCTTTAATCATTTTCTACAATATTACTTTGTAATGTCTGCTGCATGCAAGTACACTTTTTTCTGTCAAACATTATATCACAAGTGCTTTGTCCATCAGGGCCTGTGTGTTGACAGGCTGAGGCACAGATGCCAACCTCTCTCCAGCACAAAAAAAAGAACGTAAGGACATTGCTTCATGTTAAGAGTTTGAAGAGGCTGGCTTAGTTTGAGATGTAGGCATAGTTGTGATGAAGTGTAATTACCTGCCACTCTCACTCCCACAGTATTTTGTAGCACGAGTAGTCATCGTGAAATCATTTGTAAAGTCTCTTTTATCCAGATATTAACTTTTAGGTGGTGAGTTTAAGTTCTAGGCATAGTTGTGGGCAGAAATCTAGTCAGCAGCTACTCGCATTCCCTTTGCTTTGTTAAAAAGATAAGTGATATCGTGCCATTGTCTTCTCTGCAGCAGGGCTGATCCTAAGGTAACCAGAAAACTAAGAAATGTGAAGGTGTGGAGTCTTGTTTGGATCAGTGTGTGTGGGATTGCTGGCATGGTATATTGGAAGGATATGGTTGTATTTCTCTTATGTAACCATTTAAAATGCCCTCTATACTGACTGTACTAGTCTCTAGAAAGACCACACACATTACAGGATATAATATAAATTGGAGTAACTTTTTCTTAGGAATTATAAAACAAAGATATTCAATTACTTCAAAAATATCTTTATTCACTGTACATATCTAATTTACATTGTTCATATTGTTGTTCATATTGTTGTTGTTACTGTTCTATGTGTGATGTGGGGCTGTGGGGAGTGACTGTGGTTCTTAAACATACTGTGGGGGGAGGACATGCTGTGGCTCTGAGATGAATTGAATTGAGAGAGAGAGTGAGAGTAAGTGAGTGTTTTATGTGTCGTGGGGGCTGTGGTGAGTGACTGTGGTTTGTAAACATACTGTGGGGGTCCATACTGTGGGCTGTGGTGTGATGAGTTTTGAGAGAGAGAGAGAGTGAGTATGGTGAATAAAAGGGAAGGAGAAATGGGCAGTTAGTAAACAAAAGTATCACATCTTTGTCAAACAGAAGTGAATGAATTACTGTGGAGTGAATAGAAGAAAAACAAGAGTGGTTATGAGTTTCTACCAATACAACAGTGCAAAGGAAAAGTGGTGAACTGTAGTAAGGAAAAGGGTTAGGTATGTGAGAACACAGAGAAGGCTAACATGCAAGGCCAAAAAGAAAAGTTTAGTATGACAGAACAAAGAGGATGAAAATATTAACACAAGACCAAGAAGAAAAAAAAGTTTAGGAAAAGATTTAGTATGAAAGAACAGAGAATGGAGAACACTAACATGTAAGGCCAAGTGGGAAAAGGTTTAGTGCGAGAGAACTAAGAGGATGAAAAGATTAACATGAAAGGCCAAGAGGAAAAACTTTTCATATGAGAGAATAAATAGGATGAGAAGATTAACATGCAAGGCCAAGAGTACACTGAGTCTTCTGCTGTGCTGTCCCTAAGAATGAGTTTCCAGACTGATAGCTAAATGCATACATCAATAAAAATAGCTAGCCATATACATACATCAATAGAAATAACTATATATAAATAGCCTTAAGGTGCGTTTACACGATCGAACTATGTTCGACGGACAAAATCGTTACCATATCACAGGAGAAGCAGGATGATGCCATAAACGGTGAAACGATGGAAGCGGATCTGGCAACAAGCAGTGGTACCAGACGAGGGTGTTTACTACCGTTTCGAATCTGCTCACAGGGCATAGACCGGTGGAAAATGTTCGAAGGTGATGTCCGTTGGTAATTCAGGCATTTAATTCAGACTGTGTGACGTTTCGATGCTGCGAACACGGACAGTGTCCGGTACACCACTTGGTGCTCGCTTCTGACGTCATCAGCGAGCCTTTTCGCTTTCCACTGCTAGTTGGTAACAATTATGTCCGTCGAACATTGTTCGATTGTGTGAACACACCTTTACATATACACCAATAGAAGTAGCTGTATACATAAACAGCCTTATACATACAATAGAAATACCTGTATATATAAACAGGCAGACATGTAAATAAAACCAGCACCTTGATTCTTCTTTCCCTAGTCTTACTTTGTTTTTGGGGGTTATGATCGAGTCTTGGCAAGTCAGCCAAAAGGAATGACTTAGTGTACTGTCAAACCGCCTCAGGAATACAAGTAGCAAAGGTGAGTACTGGTAAATAATGTCAACTTTGTTACAATAATACATGCTGCCTGTGTACTGTTCGCACGCACTGGTAGACAGTGTGTGTGTGGAGAGCAAGTCCCCCTACATGAGCAGCTCAGAGCACCTGGTGAGGTTCTCTGGCCAAAAGTGCAACACTCCCACACCACACACTGGGACAGATGCTACAACCCTTGACTCACATCTCCACTTTCTTGTTGCCTTTGAACAGCTTTGCCACACTAAGGAATCAATTCGAGGTTATCTTTGTTGTGAGGTATGCATGTTAATTCAACTAACTACTACAGTGGCCATGCCTAGACCACTCAACACAGCACTGAGACACTGGCATGCCCACCTTCAGGATTAAAATCTAATATATATCTATAATTGCAATTTACCTGATGACCTTGCAGTTCAGCACCAAAACTTTAAAAACCAACAAATGAATCTACTTGTGATGCAAACCAAGGCACAGGAACACAAGTTTATGAATATTTTCCCTTTACACCTATATACCTGTTCCTGTGTCCTTGTTTCCACCCCCACTCAATTCATTTGTATTGAAAAGGCTTCCACAAATATACTAATGACAAAATACACCACTAAAGCACACCACCATTCACAAATACTTCAATATAATAATAAAATATATATCTATCAACAAACTAGTGATGAAATACACCACTATACATTCACAAATATCTTAATATGATTTCATAAAATATATATCTATCAACCAGCAGTTACCAGTTTATATCTTATGTTTGAATGTGATAAAGTGTGTGACTGTGTCCTGTCTCCACCACCCTCTATGGGAGCTGTTGGCTTGGTATACACACACACACACACACACACACACACACACACACACACGAGTGGGGGATTCACTACAGCTTTGAGGTTGGGGCAGCGTAGGTCATCTCCTGCCAGTGCTGCGGCCGACTTGTTGCGTTTGGTGCAGAAAACATTGCCGTCTTCATGTGCTGGTACACCTGAGGAAGACACGGCAAGGTGAGTGAAGGTAAGGTCTGATGGAGGCGAGGACAAGCTAATGTGAAGTAAAGACCTTAAGGGATTCATATCTCCAGACTTTTTGTATGGATTTTGTTATCCTTGGCCAACAAACGGCATATGAAATGAAACAGTATGTATTTACCTAGTTGTACCTAAGTTGTATTTACCTAGTTCTAGTTTTACAAGGCCTGGGCTTTACGCTCGTGTGGCCCAGTCTCCATATCCAATTTTTGTTTAAGATATGCACATTCTTTGCTGACACCACTTCTTCACTCAAACTGTTCCAAGTCTCAACATATCTTTGTGGGAAACTATATTTTTTAACATCTCTCAGACATCTTCTCTGTGTGTGTGTGTATTCACCTAGTTGTAGTTTTACACGGCCTGGGCTTTATGCTCATGTAGCCCTGTCTCCAATCTTACTTTAAAAAGTATACACACTTGTTGCAGACTCTACTTCTTCATTTAAACTGTTCCAAGTCTCAATACATCTTTGCAGGAAACTATATTTTTTAGCATCTCTCGGACATCTTCCCTTTCTCAACTTTTTACTATGCAATCTTGTGCTTCGAATGTCATATTCTTCTCTCAGGATCAGTTTCTCATTATCCACTTGGTCCATTTCGTTGATCAATTTATAAACCTGTATCAGATCTCTCTCCCTTCTTTGTTCCAGGGTTGGTAGATCCATAGCCTTAAGTCTCTCCTCATATGTCATCCCTTCAAATTCTGGAACCATTTTTGTTTTTTGTAGTCTCTCCAACTTCCTTATGTGTTTCTTTTTATGAGGGGTCCACACTACTCCTGTGTATGTGTGTGTTTCACTGTTTGATCTGCTGCAGCCTCTGACGAGACAGCCAGATGTTACCCTATGGAATGAGCTCAGAGCTCATTATTTCCGATCTTCGGATAGGCCTGAGACCAGGCACACACCACACACCAGGACAACAAGGTCACAACTCCTCGATTTACATCCCGTACCTACTCACTGCTAGGTGAACAGGGTCTACACGTGAAAGGAGACACACCCAAATATCTCCACCCGGCTGGGGAATCGAACCCCGGTCCTCTGGCTTGTGAAGCCAGCGCTCTAACCACTGAGCTACCGTGTGTGTGTGTGAATTCTTTTTTTTTCATATTAGGGCATGAGATCCAATGAAGTGAACACACAAGCTTGTGAAGGCAGTATAGTACAGAACATAAAATCAAACTGTCCTGTACCACTTAACACAATATCACAGATAAACAAGCAAGAAACAGACACACAGACTCCTCACCTTGCCATCAGCGTTGCCAAGCACTGAGTGGAGGAAGAAATCAGGAGGTGCCAGGGAGTCAACCAGAGCCACAGCATCTGGCAGCAGTTCCCCACACAGCTGCCGGATGTGTTGCTGTGCTGTTGTGATGAGGCTACGGTCCACCACCAGCCCACCTGTGGTAGGTTTGTTAGTGGTGAAGAGTGAGTCTAGTATAGTTCCTGTATTTCTAAAGATGAAAATTGAGTTTAGTCTTTTTCTTCTCTAATATATTTGCCAAATGATTCTGATCTAATCTTTTCTTTACTCTAAAACACACACACTAGTGCATGTGGTGTTGTGTGACTCCTATGCTGTGGTGGTGAGTGTTTGCTGCACCACCCAACAGCATTCAATACTGGCACACACCTTCAACAAGAGGTACCATGTGTTTCTCCATCTGGGTGAGACCGTACAGCGCACACAGGCGGTATAGGACAGGCTGCAGACTGGCTGGTGCCTCCTGTGCCCACTCCTCAAACCACGTCAGTACCACTTGCTGCAACACAACACTGGTATCAATGCCATCACTCCCATCAGTGTTTGCCCGGAGGGAAGGAAAGGTAAAGGAAAAATGTCGGAAGGTAATGGGTGAAATTACCAGATAATATGTCAGTACCACTTCCTGCATTACAACACTTCCACTGCCACTGTCAGGGGTGTCTGGTGAAAGTGAGTTGGTATGAGGAAAGGAAAGAAAAGGTTGAAAAGACTGAGGCAGACACACACATAAGAATACATCAATACCACTTGGTGCAACACAATACTGATATCAATGTTGCCATCATCATTAATGTCACGGGTGTTTGATAACAATGAGTTGGCTTGACAAAGGGAAAGGTGGTGAATGAAAGTAACCAGAAAGTAATGGATGAGTCAACACCACCCACTGCACACTAATATCAACACCACTGTCACTTGAGGGAAGGGAAGCTAATGTATGAAAGTAATGAGAAAGAATTACATATATAGATTAAAATGCACATGCACACACACACACTCTAACACATGGCAGTCCCTCTACAAAAAGAGACTCACCATTGATCATCATCCCCACCCATAAATCTGTCTAACCTAAGGAGGCAAGAGCAGACCTACCTTGACATATGCCAGGGAGAGAGTGTGGGCCAGATAGACCTGAATGTTGTTGCGCACAGTGAACTGGTCTTGTCCTGAGGCAGTGCGGGCGTCTAACTCAGCACTGGTCCGGAGACACAACCAGCACACCAGCCACTGCAGGGCTTGGCGACACACACTCACTAGCTCTGTCAGGGAGAAATTGGTATGTAAGCATTGCCTCTCCCTAACCCAAGACACATGAACAATACTGGGCCACTGTATTGTAAGGCAACACACACTGCCAGCTCTGTCAGGGAAATGTAGCAGTAATAATAATTAGACAAAGATATTGAGAAGGAAAAAAAACAGCATGGATGAGAAAAATAAAAGAAAACAAAAGCAATACAACAATGAGAAACAAAATGCTAAGGAGATATAGAGGAGATAACTGGTAGTAGTACTTGTGTGTTATAAATCAATGAGGATAGTGAGAGAGAAAAGTAATGTAGATGTGACAAGGAAATAAGAAACAAAACCACTGACAACCAAGACACTGGAGACACACAGTGAACAATGGTGAGATGTGAAGATGGCAGGGTGACAGAAGTGTGCAATGATAATATGGCAGGATAACAAGAGAAAAGAAAGTAGAAATATGAGAGGAAAATGTAAGACTATCACTAAAGGAAATAAGAAAATAATAAAAGTAGCATTAAAACTCATCCCTATTAATGAAGTGAGACTGGGTTAGGTTAGGCTAGGTTATCTATATAAAAAATAAATAAATAAAACAAAAATAAAACATAACTCATCCTTATTAATGGAGTTGAGTGAAGTTAGGTTAGGTTATCAATAAAGGAAATAAAAATAAAAGAATAGAGAAAGTAACATTACAACTGACCCTTGTTAGTGGAGTGTGGAGTGATGGGGGAGGTCGTCCATGGGTGGGAGAGGAGGTGGTCGGCGTGCTGCAGGTAATCCGTGGTGTGCATGGGGAAGAGACAGGTAGCAGCATCAGCCCTGTTGGCCCACACCCCGAGCAGCCAGTTGCTAGTCTGCTGCAGTAGGATGTTGTTGTCGCCTTCATAAGTGCAGTTAGCGTCATTGTCGTCCCGCAGCATGCCCAGACCACTGCCTGTGCACACCACAGAACACATGCCATCACCACTGCACTTATCTATTTATATGAGGACAAAATTAACCTAACCTAACTTAACCACAAGGCACAAGCCATCACCAATACACAGGTGTAGGTACTGTGCATGGAAGTACAGAGCGCAGAAAGTATCGAGCGTTTCAATTGCAAAAAAGTCATGTGGTACATAGTGCGCCTAACCTAACCTAACCTCACCACAGAACACACGCCATCACCAGTATATTTACATATTTACATTTTTATGTAAGAGGGGAAACCTAACCTAACCTAACCTCACCACAGAGCACATGCCATCACCAGTACATTTATTTATCTTTTTTCTACATGTAAGAGAGGAAAGTTATCTTTTATGGTTGTAGTGGTATTATTATTATTCTTTTATATATATATATATATATATATATATATATATATATATATATATATATATATATATATATATATATATATATATATATATATATACATAAGATGAGAGAACTAGTCAAAGGCAACCAAAAAGATAAAGAAAAAAATGCCCACTCAGTCATCACTCTCTTTTACAAAGCAAATAGTCAGCCAAAGGACAGGGGCAAATGTTGAACTGGGTCTGGTGTAAGTAACTGGATTTTTAGCAGTGTTTTTATGGTTCTTGTGAAGTTGCTGGGATTTCAATGGTGTTTTTGCGATTCTGTCTGTGATGGTCTGGCAATATTTTTCTTTAAGTAAAAGAGGAAAGCAGTTTTCTATGGGTGTAGTGAAAGTAATTGGATTTTTATCAGTGTTTTTAAGGTTCTAGTGAAGTTGCTGGGTTTTCAATGGTGTTTTTTGTGATTCTGGTGATGGTCTAACAAGATTTTTTTTATGTAAGAGGGAGAAAGCTGTTTTGTATGGGTGTAGTGGTAGTTTAGCTGGGTCTGATGGAAGTCATTGGATTTTTAGCAGTGTTTTTAAGGTTCTAGTGATATTGGTGGGTTTTCAATGTTTTTGTGATTCTTGTGATAGTCTGACAGGATCTTTTTTTTTTTTTTATGTAAGAAGGGAAAACTGACCAAGGGCAACAAAAAAACATAAAAAAAGGCACAATTAGTTACCATTCCCCTTGCAAGTCCAAAAGAGTTAGCCAAAAGAAAGGGATAAATGTCTTGAAACCACCCTCTTAAATGAAGTCAAGTTGTCATTAGAGGGTACTAGGCCATCACAGGAACCATGCAGCATCCCTGAAGGCCTTGCTAACTCCCACAACAGTCTCTCACACTACCACCAACATGGGGCATCCTTCAACACTTTGGTGGAATTGTAAAAACCTTTGAAAACCCTAATAGTGTCATTTAAGAGGGAGGTTTCAAGACATTTATCCATTTATTTTGGCTAACTCTCTACGACCTGCAAGGGGATTGGCAACTAAGTAGTTATATATATATATATATATATATATATATATATATATATATATATATATATATATATATATATATATATATATATATATATATTGCCCTTGGCCAGTTACTTCCTCTTACATAAATAAAAATGATCCTGTTAACCCCTTCAGTACCAAGACATGTTTCTATATTCATTCTGCTTGTTTTTTAGTGATTCTATACAGCTTCAGATACTCATGTGGGGATTGAAATAGTAACTGATCTCCTGACTTCCATAGACCCTTCCTAATTTCAATAAAGTGGTTAAATCATACATAGATCTAAAGGTGAAAATGTGTTCCAATATTGAAGGGGTTAATCCATCACTAGAATCATGAAAACAACCTTGAAAAAACCAACAACTTCACTAAAACTCAAAAAACACTCCTAAAAATCTAATCACTTCCACTTGACTCAGTTAATTCTTTTACAACTAGGACACATATTTACCTTGAATTTTGGGTATGATTAAATGATTTTATTGACATTGGGAAAGTCTAAGGAGGTCAGAAGATTAATGGCCATAGTCTTCACTATCTTAATCCTCGCATAAGTTTCTGACGCTAAACAAAATCAACAAATAGTAAGTAGAATAAATATAGAAATGTGTCATGGTACTGAAGGGATTAAACTACCCCTACACCCATACAAAATATCCCAAAAATAAAATAAAATAAAACCCCAATTACAAACCATAAGATCCTATCAAAACAAAAGATAAGACAAAAGAAATCACTCACATTTCAAGTAGCCATGTCCACCACAAGCTTCTCGACACTCCTGAATGCAGTCTCGGGCCAGCCACCCAGACAGAGGCTTCCCAGCGGAGGACAGGCCATGCACCTCCTGGCCAAACAGTGCCTGGGGAACAGTTGACTTACCATAAGTATAAGCAAGAGAAAGCCTTAATTAAAACAGACCCCTTCACTAGAAAAGATATTGAGGAATGTGATAAAGGTGATACAGACAAGATTCTCAGGTTTAGTAATCATGGTAGGATGGAGCAACAAGTCCACAATTGATGCAAATGTGAAGGTTGATTGGAAAGAAAACGTTAGCGCCAAAAAACAGTGTTCGTTGATAGAGGAAAATGTGAAAACAGACTAGAAAGAAAGAAAGTTAGTGTCAAAAAGTAGTGTTCGTTGACAGAGGAAGATGAGAAGGAAAGAAAGCAATATAGTGTTAAAAAGTGTTTCCTGAGAGAGGTAATGAAGTGACATTGGTGGAATAGTGAGTGGTGATTAGACAAGATCTCAAACGTTAGTAATCAGGACAGAAGAGAGTAACAAATTCAAGACTGACAAAGATCAATAAAAAAGATAATGCAAGTGAAATCAAAGAAATAACAATGGTAACAGGACCCTTAGAATTAGTTATCAGAACAGGAAAAAAAGTTATGCAATAAAAAAATAGATGTTTTTGTCAGTGTATCAGCCACTCATCGGAAAAGTCACAATGAGAGGCTGATACTAGAAAGAGCAGTTAAGGCCTAAGTCTAAGCAGGTGACCCTTCCCAAAGCCTCTCCTCACCAGCCTGTCCTTGTCCTCTGGCTGCAGCGACTCCATGCGGAACTCAAAGAAGTGCTTGGCGAAAGTCTTGGCAAAGGTGTCCATTGCGTAAGTGGCTGCGATGTACGGGAACAGACGCCATTGCTGTAATGAGGATGTGTGTTGTGAAGGAAGGAAAGGGGTGGCTTGTTGAACCTTGACAAATGTGTTTACACACACACACACACACACACACACGAACTATAATGATGGGAGATTTTAATTGTAAAGAGGTGTGTTAGGAGGACTGGTCAATGGAGGGATCAGAGACAACATGGGGAAATACACTATTGACACTGGCAATGGAAAATGTGTTAACTCAGTGGGTCAAAGAAGATACTAGGTTTGGAGGAGAGGGAGCATCGTCAAAACTGGACTTGGTCTTTAGTACAGAGCCAATGGTCATTGAGGAGATGAGGGTGGAGTGCCCTTTAGCAAAGAGTGATCATGCAGTTTTGGAGTTCAAGGTGATAGATGAAGAGAAATCTAGAAGAAATGAAGAATATAAAGTGGGAAGATGGAATTATGCCAAGACAGATTTTGGAAACCTAAAGAAATTCTTTCAAGAGACAAATTGGATGAAATTCAAGAGTGCTAAGGAGCAAATGAAAAGTGGAAGGAATTTATAAAAATATACAAAGAAGGTGAGAAAAATTTGTACCAATAAGACAACATAGAGAAGTTGGAAAGCAGGACTGGTTTAACGATAGATGTGAAAAGGCTAGAACAAGAAAAGAGGATGCATGGAAGAGGTGGAGAAGGAAAAGACGGATTAAGCAGTGGGAAAGTTACAAAAGAGCAAGAAATGAATATGTGTTGATTAGAAGAGAAGAAAGAAAGAAACAAGAAAAGGATATAATTGATAAATGTAAAGACCAACCAAGGCTTTTTACAGACATGTGAACAACAACATCAAAAATAGAGAAAGTATTGAAAGTTTAGAAGTAAATGGAGTATGCAGTGAAGATCCCAGGAAATGGCAGAGGCTATGAATGGATGCTTTCGGAAGGTATTCACAAAGGAGACTGCTTTTGACAAACCACTGGTAATGGAACAGAAAGGGATTATGAAGGAGTTTCAAGTAACTGTGGAGGAGATCAAGAATATGATGGGGAGTTTAGAAGTGAGAAAAGCTGTGGGACCTGATGGGGTATCAGGATGGATTTTAAGAGAATGCAGGAGCAACTGGCAGAAAAAGTTTGTGAAGTAATTGATGCCTCATTAAGGGAAGGTGTAGTGCCCCAAGACTGGAAAAGAGCTAACATTGTCCCAATCTATAAATCAGGTAACAAGAGAGACCCATTGAACTATAGACCAGTGTCACTTACAAGTGTGGTAGCTAAGATGTGTGAGAGGGTGGTGAAGAATAGATGGACAGACTTCTTGGAGAAAATGACATACTTTGTGAGTGTCAATTTGGTTTTAGAAAAGGGCGTTCATGCACGACAAACCTGATATGTTACTATTCGAGGGTGATAGATGTAATACAGGAAAGAGATGGTTGGGCTGATGGAATATATCTGGATTTAAAAAAGGCCTTTGATAAGGTACCACACCGGAGACTGATCTGGAAACTTGAAATGGTAGGAGGAGTGCATGGCAGTTTACTAAAATGGATGGAAGACTTTTGGTAGGAAGAGAAATGAGAACAATAATTAAGGACAGACCATCAGAATGGGGCTTGGTGGAGAGTGGAGTTCCACAGGGATCAGTGTTGGCACCAGTAATGTTCGGTCTACATAAATGACATGGTGGATGGGGTGTCCAGTTATGTGAGCCTATTTGCAGACGATGCAAAATTGTTAAGAAAAGTGAGATGTGACAAAGATTGCGAACTACTCCAGGAAGACTTGGACAGAATATGGAAATGGAGCTGTACATGGCAAATGGAGTTCAACACGACAAAATGCAAGAAAATAGAGTTTGGCAAGAGTGAAAGAAGAATCAGGAGTATGTACAAGATAGGAAATGAAGACATAAAACCAGTCATGAAGAAAAAGACCTTGGGGTGACAATTACCAATGACCTATCGCCAGAGAGACATATAAACAAAATAATTGGAGAAGTATTGAACTTATTGAGGAACATAAGAGTGGCGTTCAGATATTTAGATGAAGAAATGATGAAGAAAATAATTACTGCAATGATAAGACCGAGGCTTGAATATGCAACAATACAGTGGGCTCCGAACTTAAAGAAACACATAAGGAAACTAGAGAAAGTACAGAGGGCTGCAACAAAATGGTGCCTGACTTAAGAGATTTGACTTATGAAGACAGACTGAAAAGAATGCAACTTCCGACCCTGGAAAACAGAAGAGAAAGGGGAGACCTGATAGCAATATACAGAGTGATGATTGGCATGGAAAAATGGATAGGGAAGATCTGTGTATGTGGAATGAAAGAATGTCGAGAGGGCATGGGAAAAACTAAAATGGCCACTTATAGGAGAGATGTGAAAAATATAGCTTCCTCATAGAAGGGTGGAAGCATGGAATAGTTTAGACGTGGAAGTGGTCAACGCAAGGAATATTCATGATTTTAAGAAAAAGCTGGACATTAATAGATATGGAGACGGGACAACACGAGCATAGCTCTTTTCCCGTATGTTACAATTAGGTAAATACAATTAGGTAAATACACACACACACACACACACACACACAAAAGAGCAAGAAATGAATATGTGTTGATTAGAAGAGAAGAAAGAAAGAAACAAGAAAAGGATATAATTGATAAATGTAAAGACCAACCAAGGCTTTTTTAGACATGTGAACAACAACATCAAAAATAGAGAAAGTATTGAAAGTTTAGAAGTAAATGGAGTATGCAGTGAAGATCCCAGGGAAATGGCAGAGGCTATGAATGGATGCTTTCGGAAGGTATTCACAAAGGAGACTGCTTTTGACAAACCACTGGTAATGGAACAGAAAGGGATTATGAAGGAGTTTCAAGTAACTGTGGAGGAGATCAAGAATATGATGGGGAGTTTAGAAGTGAGAAAAGCTGTGGGACCTGATGGGGTATCAGGATGGATTTTAAGAGAATGCAGGGAGCAACTGGCAGAAAAAGTTTGTGAAGTAATTGATGCCTCATTAAGGGAAGGTGTAGTGCCCCAAGACTGGAAAAGAGCTAACATTGTCCCAATCTATAAATCAGGTAACAAGAGAGACCCATTGAACTATAGACCAGTGTCACTTACAAGTGTGGTAGCTAAGATGTGTGAGAGGGTGGTGAAGAATAGATGGACAGACTTCTTGGAGAAAAATGACATACTTTGTGAGTGTCAATTTGGTTTTAGAAAAGGGCGTTCATGCACGACAAACCTGATATGTTACTATTCGAGGGTGATAGATGTAATACAGGAAAGAGATGGTTGGGCTGATGGAATATATCTGGATTTAAAAAGGCCTTTGATAAGGTACCACACGGAGACTGATCTGGAAACTTGAAATGGTAGGAGGAGTGCATGGCAGTTTACTAAAATGGATGGAAGACTTTTGGTAGGAAGAGAAATGAGAACAATAATTAAGGACAGACCATCAGAATGGGGCTTGGTGGAGAGTGGAGTTCCACAGGGATCAGTGTTGGCACCAGTAATGTTTGCGGTCTACATAAATGACATGGTGGATGGGGTGTCCAGTTATGTGAGCCTATTTGCAGACGATGCAAAATTGTTAAGAAAAGTGAGATGTGACAAAGATTGCGAACTACTCCAGGAAGACTTGGACAGAATATGGAAATGGAGCTGTACATGGCAAATGGAGTTCAACACGACAAAATGCAAGAAAATAGAGTTTGGCAAGAGTGAAAGAAGAATCAGGAGTATGTACAAGATAGGAAATGAAGACATAAAACCAGTCATGAAGAAAAAGACCTTGGGGTGACAATTACCAATGACCTATCGCCAGAGAGACATATAAACAAAATAATTGGAGAAGTATTGAACTTATTGAGGAACATAAGAGTGGCGTTCAGATATTTAGATGAAGAAATGATGAAGAAAATAATTACTGCAATGATAAGACCGAGGCTTGAATATGCAACAATACAGTGGGCTCGAACTTAAAGAAACACATAAGGAAACTAGAGAAAGTACAGAGGGCTGCAACAAAAATGGTGCCTGACTTAAGAGATTTGACTTATGAAGACAGACTGAAAAGAATGCAACTTCCGACCCTGGAAAACAGAAGAGAAAGGGAGACCTGATAGCAATATACAGAGTGATGATTGGCATGGAAAAATGGATAGGGAAGATCTGTGTATGTGGAATGAAAGAATGTCGAGAGGGCATGGGAAAAACTAAAATGGCCACTTATAGGAGAGATGTGAAAAAATATAGCTTCCCTCATAGAAGGGTGGAAGCATGGAATAGTTTAGACGTGGAAGTGGTCAACGCAAGGAATATTCATGATTTTAAGAAAAAGCTGGACATTAATAGATATGGAGACGGGACAACACGAGCATAGCTCTTTTCCCGTATGTTACAATTAGGTAAATACACACACACACACACACACACACACACACACACACACACACACACACACACACACACACACACACACACACAGATTCACTTACATAGATGAAGAGATGATGAAAAAATTAATAGAATATATGATTTGACATAAACTAGAATATGCTGCACTTATTTGGTCACCACATAATACAAGAAGATGTAAGGAAGATAGGAAGGATTCAAAGAATCACAACCAAATTGGTTCCAAATTTGTGAGAAATTAAAGAGATTCAAACTTCCAACACTGCAACAAAAGAGGGAAAGAGGAGACACACTTGCTATATACAGGGCATTGAGGGGATGGACCAAGTAGGCAAAGAAGACTTATTGGTGTGGGACTCAAAAGATACAAGGGGACACGGCAAGAAATTGAAAAACACCACATGTAGAAGAGACATTAAGAAATATAGTTTTCCCAAATAGAAGCACAGAAATATGGAACATTTTTGGATGAAACAGTGGTTCAAGCAAAAAATATTCCTGAATTTAAGGCTAAGCTGAATGATTTTGAATATGGAGACAGGACAACACCAGCAGAGCTCTTTTCCAGTAAAGCACAACTAGGTAAATACAACTAGATAAATAAACACACACACACACACCCTTACCTGTAGTGGATATTCAATGACAGACAGCTCCTTATCCGCTAGCCCAAACTGCTTCCGTGCGGCTGAATAGCGGATAGCGATGGTGATGCTCTTCCTGAGGTACACCACGCCAAACCCTATGATTCCCACTCGCCCCACAGACAGGTTCCCCAGCGAGGCGCCTGAGGGAGTGAGCTATGAGGGGCATGCATTGCACAAGTGTTATGATGACCTGAAGATGTACAGTATCCTTAAACACTTCCACATTGTACCTCCATTATGTTTAAAAGACTTCAGTTTAGGTTACATAGGTTTTAAAGAGTGTGTTTATGGTTCTAGTGACAGATTAACAAAACTACAGCATTTACAGGAGAAACATTAATAATTTCTGTGGGTGAGTTTATGGTTCTAGTGACAAGACTAAATTATCTACAAGAGAAACCCTATAATTTCTGTGGCATTTGATATAGAGAGAATCTCAATTGGATCCCCCTCTTAAACTCCATCACTCCCTCTGGAAAGGTGGAAGTGGAGGTGTAGAGAAAAAAAAAAAAAAAAAATAGATATGGTGTGAGAGAGCTGGGAAAGGAGAGATGGATAGGGAGAAGTGGAAAAAGAGAGGTGAATAGGGAAAGGAAGAAAGGGAGTAAATGTATTTTAAGAGATGGAAAAGGAGAGGAGGTGAATGGGAAGAGGGGAAGAAAGAAGAGGTGGAGAGGAAGAGATGGAAAAGGAGAGGGAGTAAATATGGCTTAAGAGACATGGAAAGGAGAAGTGGAAAGGGGGGAGGAGGAAAGGTAATATATATGACTTAAGAGAGATGGAAAAGGAGAGGTAGAGGGCAAATAAATCAAAAGAAATGGATATATAGAGTTGGATAAGAAGCATTTCAAGAGAGGTGGCCAGGAGTGCACTGGACAACAACAGACCAAATCTCTTGCTGGGGTCCCTGTAGGGCGTCTCGTAGGTACCGTCAGGAGTCACGTCACCAGTACGGTTCAGTAAGTTCTCCCGAGGAACTGAGTAGTGGTCAAACATCATCACTCTAACGAGAGAGAGAGAGAGAGAGAGAGAGAGAGAGAGAGAGAGAGAGAGAGAGAGAGAGAGAGAGAGAGAGAGAGAGAGAGAGAGAGAATTAGTTTACTGAACTTCTCTATTTAAAGACCAAAAGAAGTAGACTGACTCATCACCACCAGCCTGATTACTAATTTTATTCCAGTGTCTTCTCACTAACTTTTTTCTGGCTTCTTGTACACCTAAACTGGAGCATCTCTAATATAAAACACAAAAAAAGAGAAGTGAAATAAATAAAGTAAACAAATAAAGTATGTCTCTTCCAGTCTATGTAAGAACCAGTGAGATGCAATAAAGCAGTGATGGTCCAGCAGGGTGCATAAGCTGGAAACACTGGGACACATGGAGCGTATCACCTGTCCAGCGTACAGTGGGAAAAGAGGAAGAAAACTGAGTCATGTAAGAATTCATTTCAAGCGACATCAAAGAATTATAAAGCTTGTGTGTTGTATTTGTACATTACACACAGATGCAGCTCACACCCCAGATGTTTAAAACATTGCATTTTGTTTCATACCAATCATTTAGTTTTAGATCTGAGTAGCTATTTTCTAGATTTAGAATACACTCCAAAAAATTTCACTCATACATTACCAAGCATCAAAATAGGAAAGAAACATTAATACTCATATAAATTCTGGCAATTACTTACACTAGACAAAACAATACATGTGAATCACTCGTATATGGGTAACTCTCAATTTACACGATAGATATGTTCCAAGAGGCATCGCGTATTTCAAAATTCGCGTAAAACAAACTTGTAATTCTCATAAGAAACAATTTTTCGCTCATGTATTAACAAAAACACATAAATTAAACACATGTAAATCAAGAGTTCCCTGTACATTAAAATTTATCACATGTCTTACTTCTACCCTCATCACCCTCAAAACAGCATGAATTCTTTCCCAACCTACATCACAGCTAAACCACAGACAGGCAGGGTATTTTAGGTCATGTTAAGTTATTTAGCTACAACAAAACAAAACTAGGAATGAAGCAGTCAGAGTACCAGTGTGTCAGCATGCCAGAGTCCTCACCCACCCATTGTCAATCCCATTAAGGCCAATCTTGTGCCCCATGTCCACAATGGTAATGCCTGGGTAGGTCTGCAGCGTGTGAGGGTCTCGCAGTGGCACAATGAAGCAGTGGAGGCCGTGACACACGCCATCTGGAGTGTACAGCTGGGCAAACACGAGACCATGTGAGGCTGTCTTAGCTGTAGAGAAGGCAAAATGTAGGTGGTTAGATGTTGTTTGGGTAAGAAAATGTTGGTTGTTAGGTGCTGTTTGGGGAAGATAAGGCTGTGGAAATAGAAAATCTGTAAAACTAGATCTAAATAGCAAAGAAAAGTAGAGAATAGAAATATTAGATGAGAAAGGATAGATGAGAAGGGTGAAAAGTGAAAAGCAGCAGGTTAAATGTAGCTTCAGAAAGAATAGTATGTGTGGAAACTGATGGATGGTGTAGAAGAATATGTGATGGAGGAAAGCAAAACAATTCAAAACAGCAGAAGTAATGCATGAAATCTTTGGAAATATCGACGAAAGAAAAACCATAAAAAAAAAGATGACTAACGAAATTCTATGGCTGTGGGAGAAGAAAAATGTCTCCGAGTGGCTAGTGAGTAAAAAAACATGCCAAATAGTAATTAAAGCATTAACACACACACACACACACACACACACACACACACACACACACACACACACACACTCACCTAAGTTTCCCGCCCAGCACTTGGCCGCCTCAAAATCTGGAGAGTGGAGGATGAAGGCCTGGGAGGCAGGGTCATAGCGTGCCTCAGTCCGCATCCCTCGCACATTGGAGCCGTGGGACACCTCAGTCAGGCAGAAACACCCACCCATCTGTTGCACCAGGGACTGTGTTAGTGCCTCCACTAATACTAACTGTCACACCCAACCATCTCTAACACCAAGGACTGTGTTAGTGCCTCGACTGAATAAGTACTATCTGTTTGCATTGTTTGTAATGGGGAAAAGTCACTCCTATTTTTCAGGCATGAGGAAAAATATGGATGTTTAATGGGATGACAATGACTACTTCTATTGCAACTAAACTATTACTACTGCTACTACTACTACTACTACTACTACTACTACTACTACTACAACTACTACTACTACTACTACTACTGTTACTACTACTACTACTACTCATGAAGTTAAAGTCAAGCTGGATAAGAGATAGACATAGAGACAGGATACTGCAAGCTCTGACTGAACTATCCCTGCACCACAACTAAAGACACTAACAAGAACACACGCCTCCTGCTTCTTGAGTGCTGTCAGATACTTGTACAGTGCAGCAGTGCCTCTCAGCAGCCTGGACAATACAAAAACAGTTGCATTCAAAGCCACACAAGACAAGACATAGACATGGAAGAAATAAAGTACAAGCAGAGCTACACAAGGTGAACAAAACACTGTAAACACACTTCCTGCTTCCTGAGTGTCCTGCCTAACGTAACTCAAAAAAAATCTAATGCAAGGTAAACAAGAAAAATACAAAAGAGAGAGAGAGAGAGAGAGAGAGAGAGAGAGAGAGAGAGAGAGAGAGAGAGAGAGAGAGAGAGAGAGAGAGAGAGAGAGAGAGATATGCGGAGGTACAGACACTATTCTTTTCAGGGTAAATAGAACAATGTAAACAAACACCTCCTGCTTCTTGAGTGCCGCCAGATACTTGTAGTGCCTCTCAGTGCCCTGGCCAAGGATCCCTGATGCAATAAAGGTGGTGAGGAGTCCCTGTCTGGCTGCCAGGGAAAAGTCATACTCCCCCACCACAGCAGTCATGGCAGAGGGCTGAGGAAAGAAAACACTGGTGCTATAGCAATCTGGGAGCATAAATGGGTGAGAGAATCCAGCAGTTCTACTTTGTCACACTCTGAACACATGCCAAACACTTTCTGATTTAAACATTAACTATTATTCTATTTGAGAAAGGAAAACACTGGTGCCATAGCAAGCTGAGGCATAACTGGTATGAGAATCCAACAAACAGAGCTCTACTTTATCACACTCTGAGCACATGTAAAATATTTTCTGATTCATTCTATTTGAGACCCTGAAATTTCAAACTGATTGATACAAGGAGTGACATGAGAATCCAGCAGGTCTCCCTTATCAAACACTGTGGCAAACGTTGCTCATTCAAATGGGAACTGTTCAATTTTCTACTCGAGACACCAAAAGGAACAATTGAATATAAGAAAGCAAGGACTGGTGCAAGAAACCATCAAGTCAACCTCATCAAACTAAATAAACAGATGCAAAAACACTTCTTAATTCAAACATCAATTACAAAAAAAAAATAATAATAATAATAAAAAGCAACAGATTGGAAGGAATGAAAGGAATAAGCATGAAGAGGAAGGAATGAATAGAAAGGAAGAAGAATGAAGGAGCAGAAAGAGAAAGGAACTGGAAAGAAGGAATAGAAAGGAAACGTGGGCAGGAAGGAATGAAGCAGGAAAGACATGGAAAGGAATATGAAAGGGAATGAGAGAAGAAAGATAATGAGTGAATAGAAGGAAAAGTAATGGAAGGAAAGAATGACAGAAGAAAGACATGGAAAGGAAAGGAGAAAGAAACACATGGGGAGGAAATGAAGAAAGGGAAAATGACAAGACGAAAGAACAAGAGCAGAGAGACAAAGAAGAAACAAATGAAGGGAGAAAAGATTGGCTACCAAGGAAGATATAGAGAGACAAAATAAAGCAAATGGGCAGGAAGGAACTGAGTCACTGAGAAATTAAAAAAAGACACACACACACACACACACACACACTTACCTTTCTATAGTCAACGAGCATCTCCTTCTCATCACTAAACTTTGAATTGAGGAGTTTCTTGACTCGTCTGAAGGTGACAGAGCGCTCCTCCTCCAGCGTGAGGTCCCCCCCAGTGCGGTGGAACACTGGGTCGCCCTCCATGAAATTGTACAGGCTGTTCTGAAATTAAGCAATTTGTAATGAAATCCTGGTACCTTTTTGTATTTCTTTTTTTTTTTTTCTGGAGAGAGAGAGAGAGAGAGAGAGAGAGAGAGAGAGAGAGAGAGAGAGAGAGAGAGAGAGAGAGAGAGAGAGAGAGAGAGATATTCACTACAGATATCATTCCCCGAAGATAATGTGTAGCTTAAAATTCATGTCAAAATTATAAAGAGAAGTTTTGAAGCTTCCCTATATAAAATTTGATAAAAACAAAGAGTAAATAATAAAATACACAGACGATTCTCATCTCTATGGTACCTAACCTTACCTTACCTTACTTTACTTTCCAAACAATAATGTCAGGAGGATTAATGTAACCCTTCATCGGTCCATCCTCCCAAAAATAGGACAATTTTCATCTTATCCAAAAAAGAAGGACAATTTTTCATTTTCTCCACACAGAAGGACAATTTTCATCTTCTCTTAAAAGCAATGATGTGAGGAGGATCAATGTATGCCTCCATCTGTTCACCCTCCCAAAAAATTAAGGACAATTTTTCATCTCCTCCACACAGGAGGACAATTTTCATCTTACCTAAAAGCAATGATGTGAGGAGGATCAACGCAAGCCTTCATCTGTTTACTCTCACAAAAAATGAAGGACAATTTTTTCATTTCCTCCACACAGGACAATTTTTAATTTCCTCCAAAAAGAACAATTTTCATCTCCTTACCTTGAAAGCAATGATGTGAGGAGGATCAATGTATGCCTTCATCTCCTTCCAATTGAAAGACGCGCCAGCACGGTATTTGTCTAGTGGTCCAGATGGCAAGTCAGGCACCAGCTTATCCAGGTCAGTCCTCGCTGTGTCCCGCCACGTAAGTCGAGGAAGCTGCCATGGTAGTGATGGGGAGATGAACACCTGTGGACACCAACTCATGTCACCACCATTCCTTGTTTATGCTGACTCCTATGGCTATTATCATGGGTTATGCTGACTCCTATGGCTGTTATCATGAGTTATGCTGACTCCTATGGCTGTTATCATGAGTTATGCTGACTCCTATGGCTGTTATCTTGAGTTATGCTGAATCCTATGGCTGCTATTACGAGTTATGCTGACTCCTATGGCTGCTGTCATGGGTTATGCTGACTTCTATGGTTGCTATCATTGGTTATGCCAATTCCTATGGCTGCTATTACGAGTTATGCTAACTTCTACAAATGCTATGACACTCTCTTGTGTTCAAGGGTTATGCTAACTCCTACAGCTGCTGTCATACATACTCTTTTTTTTTGTTTTCAAGTTACGCTGCCATCGCACTCTCTTCTTCTCTCCTCAAGTGATGCTGTCAGAGATGTTTATATTTAGCTTCTAATGATTAAAAATGTTGTTGTGAGTTAGTATGGTGGATTTATCTGTGTTTTTCCAGTGTGATAATTTTATCGAGTGTAGTGGTGGTGATTTGGGCGTTGTTAGTGTTTTGTTTAATTGGCAGTTATGTGGTGCAAGTCATTGAGGTTTACCATGGGAGTTTTCAAAGTGGTGGTGATAGTTTAAAGCCCTGGTCAAAATTATCAAGGTTTTCAAGGGTGTTTTTATGGTGCTAGTAACTGCTACTGTGGTTTTCAATAGTTTTAATAGTGCTAGTTTTTTTTTTTTTTTTTTTTGTTTGTGCAACAGAGGAAAGCTGGCCCAAAACAACATAAAATTAAAATAAAGCCCCACTAAGTTGCCACTCCTCTTACAGGTCCAAGAGTTAGCCAAAATAAAAGGGGGGTGAACATTATCTATCAGTCCTTGTCAGCAGTGCATGACATGAATGTATGTTGTGGTAGTACACTCACTGCACTTCACATCTATCAAGTTTTCTTTCAAACGCTCGGCTATTACCGACTTATATTGATGCTTTTAAAAATCAACACTTGGCATCAAAAACAGTTGGATTAGGTTTACATTATTTTAGATTAGTTTTAAGATCAGGTTAGCTTAGATTAACCCCTTCAGTACCATAATGCATTTCCATATTCAATCTGCTTCCTATTTGGCAACTTTATACAGCTTCACAAACACATGGGGAGATCAAAATACTGAAGAATCTGGCCATTAATCTTCTAACCTCCATAGACCCTTACTAATATCAATAAAATGGTGAAATCATACATAAATCTCAAGGTAAAATATGTCCCAGTACTGACAGAATTAAGTTTGTTTTGGGTTTGGTTGGTCAGGAAAACCTAAACAGGCCAAATTTCGCATTTCCTTAAAAGGCTAAAGATACGAAAGATCATATTAAGCAAACGAAGGACCTCTTGTAAATGTTTACTACAAATGAACAAATGTGGTAGTTACTGGCGCTTCCAAGGTTGTTCTCATGATTGGAGAGACACTTTAACCCCTTCTGTACTGGGACACATTTTTACCTTACAATTTGTGAGTGATTAGACAGACCATTTTATTGACATTAGGAAGGGTCTATGGAAGTCAGAAAGTTTATGGCCAGTATTCACCGTTTTAATCCCCCACATTAGGTTCTCAAGCAGTATAAAATCACCAAATAGTAAGCAGAATGAATATGGAAATGCGTCATGGTACTGAAAGGGTTAATATGCTCTAGTGGAAATTATCAAGATTTCCAAGAATGTTTTCCTGATCTTACCAGTGAGACACGGGGAGTGACAGAAGTTGCGTGCACGAGTGGGAAAAAGGGAACAAGGGTTGCTAATGAAAGAGGGCAGCGAGTGCGTGAGATGTTGTTGTTTCACTGTTTCAGTAATACTATATAACCTTATCTTTACTTATCAGCAGCTCCTTATCAGACTATTGAGGATAATAAATGCTACAGAATGTTCCCAAGCAAAACTATGCACGGTCACTGCACTCTTTCAACTGCAAGACCACTTTTCCCTTACTTCAGAGAGAGAGAGAGAGAGAGAGAGAGAGAGAGAGAGAGAGTCGTATTTCGGAAAAGCTTTGCTCTTACCACGACTATTTACCAAGGCCACATGGATGATTAGCCGCTAGCGAGGTTTTCAAGTGTTTCTACAGTTAATAACGCAAAAATCTTGTCACTCTGCCTCTAAAACCATAAACACACATTAAAAAATCGTGCAATTTTAGACAACGCCTTTCGAAATAGTGGAGATGAAGCACAGAAATGTTAAATGTTTGAGAGAGAGAGAGAGAGAGAGAGAGAGAGAGAAAGATGGAGAGAGGACGAGACACAAAATACACATTCACTCTCTACCTTGCCTCTCTTTGTTTACATTTTATGCAACTAATTCTTTATTTGCAACAGCGCCAAATAATATTCTTCACAAGATTTTATTCCTCCAATGTAGTATGACCAGCCGCTCAAGTTATCTTTTTCCATCTGTTTCTATTCAATGTTTTTTTTTTTTTTTTTTTTTTTTACAGTAAGGCCTATAGCGCCTGTAAGCACACTTGAAGAATGTATGGGAAACGCTGTTCAGCTTCTGCCCATTAGTGGCGCAGACAATTTTATTTATACTGGTACCCATAATAGGGCCCATATCACCACACAAGCTCATCTTGGGTGTAACCACCTGTAGAACATGGGTATCATGGTGACATGTAGATAACTTTAAACCACTCGACAAATGGCAAAGTGTTTAAGACTGTACGTGGTGGGATTCGAACCTACGCGTGGACGTCGGCCCGATCCCACGCTATGTCACACTTCAGCATCTTTCCATCTTTCTGTCTAGTCTACCCACATTCCATCTATCCATAACCAGTATCATCATTGCCTTCTTCACTGGTTCCTCCTTATTTCTTCTCTTCACATGTCGAAAATGTCTCAACCTTGCCTTTATTGCCTTCTCTTTTACGTTATACACCCTACACATTATTCTTATCGGCTATAATCAGAAACGCCTTCCCCCTCACTACGACAGTTTTCCAAGGCAACAGAGACTACGTGCTAAGTTTTCAAGACAGTTTTTCGTGCTAATAAACTAGAAATCTTGCCAGTCTATCACCAGAACTATCAAGTACTATTAAAAACACGAGTATCTTCAACTGGAGCCTTCGGAAAGCAGTGATGGCGAGAGAACAAAGCGTTTCAGAATATAGCAGGCTTTTACTTTATTCTCTGTCTACCCACACTCCTTCTAGCCATTAACCAGTATCATCATTGCTTTCTTCACTGGTTCATCCTTATTTCTCCTCTTCACATGTCGAAAATCTCTCAATCTTGCCTCTATTCCCATCTCTATCATGTTACACACTCCACACATGCTCCTTATATCTTGACTTTCTGTTTACCCACATTCCTTTACCCATAACTAGTACCATCATTGCCCTTTTCACTGGCTCCTCCTCATTTTCTCCTCTTCACGTGTCCATTATCTCAACTTTGCCTCTCTTGCCATATCTTTTACGTTACACCCCTGACACATTCTTATTGTTTTGTCTGCCACATTCCTTTACCAGTACCATCATTGCCTTTTTCACTGGTTTCTTCTCATTTTCTCTTCACGTGTTCATTATCTTCCTCTCTTCCCATCTCTATCATGTATAATTTAGGGTTGCCACCCGTCCCGTAAAATACAGAATCGTCCCATATCTGAGAATAAAATGTTGCGTCCCGTATTGACTCAATACGGGGCGCGGTTTGTTCCATATTTTCCAGTGCCCACTGCATCTCTCTACCTGTTGTAACTTGTGCCTCTCTTGCACGGAACCCGAGTCCCTGACTCCCTGTCGAGTGTCGTTAGTTACGCCCGCCTGCCTCCCTCAGAGCTCAGTAACGCTCACTCACTGAGACGCTGAACATGACTAATTGTTTTCTTGACTACTCCTTTACTGACTACTGACTCCAGAGGCTAATGTGGTATGTGAAATCATTTTGTTGGTTTTATTACTTGTTGTATAAGTATTCTATGCATTTTTCAGGAGTGGGCCTTAAAAACAACCGTTTTTTTTTTCCCCGGGCCGGCGGAACGCATGCACGCGCCACGCGCCCGGAACGTCCCGGCGGCCGGTTCCCCGGTAGAGGTGTATTTTATTTTGTAAAAGGTGGCAACCCTAATCATGTTACACACTCCACGTATGCTTCTTGTATATCATTCTCTGTCAACTCTTATTCCTTCCACCCATAATCAGTACCATCGTTGCCTTTTTTTACTGGTTCCTCCTCATTTTCAGTTTTGGCAGAATATCCTCTTCCAGCTTCCTAGTGACTCGTGTCTGTACGGGTCTTATTACACCCACGGTCCAGATATACAATTAGGTCTTTCATCCGCGCATCCACGGTCACGTACGTGTCTTTGACTCATGTGGGCCCTGGGTCGGTGTGATGAAGGAATATACAAGGATCCTTGGTGTGATGCCCAGGCCGCAGGGGGCCCCTGCGGCCAGGGGTCCAGGGCAGGGGCCCAGCAAGCCAGTCAGACCCTGACCTCTTCCCGTATGTGTCACACGCGCCCAAGCAACCGTAAATCAAGCATAATCTGACCTCGCCATCTTGAGACCAATTTTTAGTTTTCCTTGATAATGTCCAATTGTTGTGTTGTGCGTTGCTACCATAATAAAAAAATATATATATATCTACATTGCACTTTTCCATACACTCATCTAACTCATCCAGAATTAGCTCTAAATAGTTATATATTTTGGTTCAAACGAACATTCTTAGGCAAAAACACAAATTTTCCAAGACCATGGTAAGAAAAACAGCCCCACACCATGAGGAGGAGGAGGATTTGGTGTTAGGCGCCGCAACAACATTGGTCATATGGCGCCGCATGAAACTATTTAATTAAAACCAAAAGGGTTTAAAACAAATCGTAAAATAACTAAAACAAGTAAAAACGAAAAAATTAATGGTAATTAAAAACCAAAAGCTACAATAATATACATAAAACATTAAAATACATATAATAAAATTAAATAAAATTCACAGCTTTGGGAGAATGCCAGCTTCTCCCAAAAATCTAAAAACGTCATGGCCTTGGGCCAGACACTTTGGTCCAAGGACCTTTGAGATATAATAGACACCGCTATCTCTACCGCGACAGCGGTAGAGGTAGCGGTGTCGTAACTCTATCAAACTAGGGCACTCTACCAATAGGTGCCGCACGGTAAGCGGCACCAGGCAGTCATCACAGTAAGGTTGAGGGTCCCTGGTCAACAGGTACCTCTGTGTAAGGTACGTGTGACCTATACGCAGTCGCGCCAATAAAGTCTGTAAACGTCGATCTCGAACATGGGTGTATGTCCAGTGAGGGATAGAGGAAATAGTGATCTCTCCCATTTTCGAGGTTGCGACCCCCGTTAGCCATCTCCTCTGCCAGATTGCTGCAACTGCCTCACGAATTAGAGGAAAGACATCTCGAAACGGAACAGACGCAGGAGATGGAGCGCGACTTGCTGCCTCTTTAGCGAGGCGATCTGCGTGTTCATTCCCTGGAACACCAACGTGACCAGGAACCCAACAGAACCCAACACGATATCCTCGTTGTGTAAGAAGGTATAGCCACTCCAGGGCTGATAAAACCAAAGGGTTAAAGGATATAGTGCAAGAGAGAGAAGTAAGAGCACTGCGACAGTCACTAAAAATTGTAAAAGACGAAACCGGTAGAGTAAAAATTATTTGTAAAGCTAGGACTATGGCAGACAGCTCCGCAGTAAAACGGATGCCACTGAAGGAAGGCTGCCAGACCGATAAAAGAGGAAAACCACACTAAATCCAACGCCTGAGTCGGATTTGGAGCCATCAGTAAAAACAGGGATATCATCAGAATGCATAAAAAAGTGTTCTAAAAACCGTGTGTGGGACAGAGCTGGCAGAAAATCCTTCTTGCCATCCATGGCAGGGCATAATGAGATAACAGGAAGCTGCCAATAACCAACTCGCGGGAGACGGAAAGAGTACACAGGAGTGGGGTCGATAGATAACTCTGCCATGAGATTTGCAACACGTAGGCCAAAAGGTTTAGGGAGACTCGGTCGAGTGACATACGCCTGCGAGCGCGAGTCCCGCAACATTGACACACAGGGGACAAAATCAGGCAGACGGTGGGTGCGAAACCAACACCGGAGCATCGAAGATTGGCGCCGGAGGTCGAGCGGCCAGAAACCAGCATCCACTAGAAGGCTAGGTATTGGAGATGTCCGAAATGCACCCGTAGCCAAGCGGACCCCAGCATGATGCACGGGGTCAAGCGAGCGTAGTCGTGCATCTGTTGCGGATGAGTAGATCTCACAGCCGTATTCCAGCTTCGGAAGTATGAGTGTACGGTGAAGCAACAGCAACGTGTCCCTGTCCGCACCCCAAGAGGTATGACTTAAAACCCGAAGAAGGGATAGTGCCTGCCGACAAGACGCCTTAAGAGAGCGAAAATGGGGAACCCAGGTGAGACGGTTGTCAAATAAAAGGCCAAGATATCGAGTCGCCTCCACGCATGAGAGGCGTCTATTGGCGAGGTATAAATCCGGGTCTGGATGGACACCACGGTTGCGACAAAATGCATGGCTACGGTCTTCGAGGTGGAGAATCGAAAACCGTTCATGTTGGCCCAACTGGACACCCTATTGATCGCCAGTTGGAGCTTGCGCTCAATCAGTGACATCCTAGAAGCAGCAAAGAGATGCACAAGTCGTCCACATATAAAGAACTGTGAACGCCATCCGGTAGAGTATCTATAACACCATTTATTGCAACTGCGAATAGCGTAACACTAAGAATACTTCCCTGTGGGACACCGTCATTTAAAGCTGTAGCATCGGAGAGAACACTCCCAACTCGAACCCGTAAAAAACGTCTGGATAAAAACTGCTGGATAAAAATAGGAAGGTGGCCCCGAAGGCCAAAATTAAACAAAGACTGTAAAATGCCATGACACCAAGCCGTGTCGTAGGCCTTCTCCAGGTCAAAAAAAGACTGTTACTTGATGGTGGTGATTAGCGAAGGCCTCACAAATGGAAGACTCTAGGGATAAAAGAGCATCAGTAGTAGACCTCATCTTTCGGAAGCCGTACTGTACCGGTGACAAGTACTTCCCCCTCTCCAAATACCACATGAGTCTTATATTTACCATCTTTTCTAACACTTTGCAAATACAGGACGTTAAAGATATAGGACGGTAGTTCGTAGCCTGGAGATTATCTTTCCCAGGCTTCGGAAATGGGAGAACCACTGCCACAGCCCAAGAAGATGGAAAGTCACCGGTATGCCAAATCATATTATAAAGATTTAAAAGAAAGTTAAAAGCAGTGTCAGACATGTGGCGCAAGAAGGCATAAGGTATATCATCTGGCCCAGGAGAAGAGTCGTGACACTGGGACAAAGCGGTCCGCAACTCGGAAGCAGAGAAAGGGACATTATAAGACTCCTCCAGCGGAAGAAAAGTTTATGCCGAGAGATTCCATTCTCTGGCGGTGACGTGCGCCCGGAGCTGCAGGATGCCTCTGGGAAACACTGGCAAAGTGCTCCGCGAAGAGGTCAGCGACATTCCTAGGGTCTGCCACCGTTCGCCCAGCAGACAACAAAATTGGTGGGGAAGGAGCAGAATACTTCCCAGCAATTCGGCGGACTTTGTTGAAGACATCCGTAAGAGGGTGCGGACGTTTATGGAAGAGACATAGGCTTTCCACGAGGCTCTTTGTGCCTCTTTCAAAATGCGGCGGGCCCGAGCTCGGCATCGCCGAAAAGCTTCCAGGCACTGCGGGTCCCCACGATGTCGCCGGAGACGAGAGAAAGCTGCCCGTTTCTCTTTACCGCTGCAGTGCATGCTGCGTTCCACCAAGGAACGGGACGCTTAGTAAAGCGACCTGACGTCCTAGGGATTGTCTGAAGGGCTAAAGAAATAAAAAATCAGTAAAATAATCAACAGCCTCAGCACAAGTAGAAAAGTCAGCCAGCGGACGAATAAAAGAGCTAAGGTCTGTGAATCGACGCCAATCTGCCTTGTCTAAAACCCAGCGTGGTGGCCGGGACTGTGGCTCAGATTTCACAGATTGCAATAAAATCGGAAAGTGGTCACTACCGTGTAAATCCGGTAGGACTCGCCAATTAAAATCAAGGAAAGAATTAGATGTACAAAGAGAAAGATCGATAGCTGTAAAAGTCCCAGTAGGAGTGTGGAAATGTGTAACATCCCCAGAATTTAAAATCTCCAATCCCTCATCCTCAATAAAAGAACCGATTAAAACCCCACGAGGATTACTAGCACCTTCATCCCACAATGGGTGACGGCCGTTAAAATCTCCCAACAAAAGAAAAGGCGGAGTCAGCTGACGCACCAGGCCGTCAAGCTCACCCCTGGAGACAGGAAGCCGAGGAGGAGATATAAACTGCAGATGGTGTACAGTCGTCCCATAAAGACCTTAACAGCAACCACCTGAAGGGAGAGTTAAGTTGTACCGGGATAACAGGTATATCCTGACGGACTAGAATAGCTGTGCCACCGTGGTGGCCCTGGTCAGGAAAGGAGTGTTAAAAAGCACGATAGCCAGGAGGACTAGAATAAGTACTATCACCTATCATAGTCTCTTGTAGAGCTACACAGGCTGGAGAGAACTCCGACAGCAAAGCTCGGAGTTCCCCCCACGAGGCGCGAAGGCCTCTACAGTTCCATTGTAGAAGCTTGAAGACGACTATTTGGGTGCAGTGGACGAGCGAGCCTTTTGAGGCTGCCCGTGACTGACCTGACTAGAAATAATCAAACGACGAGAAGACACCGGGAATTGAGGTGTGCCGGGTCGTTGGACCTCAGCCTTTCGGCTTATCGGTGGGTGATGCGAACTATCATCACTTTTACTGGTCCTCGGAGGACGAGGATCAGGCAGGACTGCACTTTCCGATACAGTTGGTCCACGAGGGACGGCTATGACAATATCATCGGACGTCTCCATGCTCAGACCGTCCTCATCATAAGAAGCCCGATCTGAGACGGAGGGCGTCACAGAAGGCTGGACAGAAACTACTGGAGCTACCCTAGCAGAGCGGTCCCTGGAGGACTCACGATTATAAGCACCGGGAGAAAACTTAGACTGCTTATGCTGAGCTAAATCTAACGACTCCGCAGAGCCGCGGTGCCGCTTAGTTAGACCCTTGAAAGGCTTAGGAGATACAGGTGGCAAATGGACATCTACTACATGGGTGACTTTGTTCAAGTCCGTATTTTCTCGTCACTTCTAAGAGATGACTCAACCGAGTCATCAGCCAAAATGGCAAACCTGTTAGCCAGATAAACAGTACCACCCGCCCCAACAGAGCGAGAGGTAGCAGGAGGAGTTGTCTTCGGACCGGCAGACTCAGCCGAAGAGCGAGCGGCCAATGAAGCATAGGATGTCGCACCAGTACCATCCTTCTGGCGGTACAGGAGTTCACGGCGGGCGCTACCGAGGCTGATAAACTGACTATTGGCAAGCTGTAGAATGTCCTGCTCCAGGCGATACCTGGGGCATTGCCTGGAACGTACCTGGTGAGCATCACGACAATGAAAACAATAAGCTGCACCATTGCAATGCTCCTCTGAATGCGAGTCGAGTGCAGAGCAATTACCACATCGGGAAGCTTCCTTACACGAGCTTTTCCCGTGACCGTACCCATAGCATGAGAAGCACTGAAGAGGGCGAGAAACAAAGCGCCTCACCCTAAGGTTGATAGGACCGATATTAACACGGTCAGGAAGGGTGGACCCAAAAAAAGTGAGAAGGACCATGTTGGAGGAGTTCCTCATCTTAGTCACCTTTTGTACTGAGCTAGGGCACATTGCTAGTATTTCCTCTTCTGGGAATTCATAGAGGTCTTGGCTATAAACACAACCTTTGCTATAGTTAAAGGTGGGATGAGCCTTAACAGTCTCAAACATGCTGTCAGAAGGGCATGGGAGATGTTGCAACATCCTAGCTTGCGTAAGATCTTTTGCTCGCACAAGCACCCCCTTCCCATACTTTTTCAGATTCCCCTCAGGAATCGTGCCGATTTCTTTGGACAGGTACCGGGAGGCATGGATGAAATTCCACGCCCATTTCTATAGTACGCCACAAACCAACGTGGAGGTGGGATCTGGCGGACTGCTGGAACTGAATTCTCTAAATAGTTTTCAAAAACATTTGGGATGTAATCCATGTCACTGTCTGAAATATTACGTGACTGGAGAAATTCAGTTTTAAAGCCATGGCCGGCGAGGGGCAGAGATGCTACATGTTCATAAGCTAAACGAGCTTCATCACATGACATAAACGTTACATAGCAGCGGTTAGAAGGAAAGTCCTTATCATAAACCAGTCGAATGCGAACAACCGTACCATACGCCTTGAGAAGTGAGTGCAAGGCATGATAGGAAAATGATGGATTAACATTTACCATTACAAGAGAGTCATATGCAGCAGAAATGCATCCCTCAAAAGAACTTCCAGAACAGGAGACTGCTGTGGGAGGCCCCTTGTGGAGGGGAATCCTCCTCCTTACTCAGACCTGAAGATGACGTCTCGTGGGCCAGGTCAGCCACCTCACGAGAACCTGAATGTTTTTTGTGTTTTCCCATAAAAAAACAGCTACACAAAAAATTGGCTCCAGGGGCAAGAGAAACCACCTACTGGGACTACAATGGGAGGAAGCGCTGGCTGCCGTGGACGGGTGGTACCTCGTCCCCATGCGGACCAGTCATTTAAAAAAAAAGGCCCCACATGATACGAATGTTTGTTCACGACAGAGCTGAGTTACCCCTCCCAAAGCATCCCAGCCTGGACACCCAACCATCCAGCACAGGACAGCCCCTATTGGGCGATCCCTCCAGCGGGTGGCTCCGCTGGTCTACTGGTAGCCTACGTAGGAACCATTTAGTATGGCCCCTCACTGGCGACCGTACTAGCATGGGTAGCCCTCTCCCCCTCGAAAGGGCAGAGCAGGGGCCTAAGCCCCTCTAGCCTAGCTCGCCAGGTCACAGGCATAAGAATAATTAGTAAATAGGTGACGAATGACACGAAGTGATGTGTGTTGGGGCTGATTTGGCATAGTGGCGAGCCGGGGATTTACCACAGCGTCCACACCCAAAGTAGTCCATGAGCCAAAACCCAAAATTAGGGGTTCGGGTACCAAAAAGGTGAACAGATCCAACATGGATTTTCTGTTAGACTGACATCTGAAGTGTCCGAAATCACTTGATGGACTTCTCAGACTGGTAGCTTAATGCCTGTATGGAGGCCATCTTTAAGAATGGTTGACGTTTTGGGGGAAAAAATCAAGACATCATTAAAAGGACTGTGACTACTTACAGAAATGTTACAGAAAGGTCTAACATAGTTCATTGGATTTGTAATGAAATTCCACGTATTTTCATGTACAATTTTCTATATTATACTTTGTAATTAGATCAGAAATAACACAAATGAAAGTAAAAATTAGGCATTTTCTACATTTTTCAGCATAGACTTAGCAAAGTTTTTCATAACTCCTTTTTAAAGCAACACTGGACAAAGTTTCACCTTTGGGCATCTGCTTCACATCCTAAGCTATCTGTATAATAGCTTGTTTGTGTTATTAATGCATTCTCCGAATTCCAGAAATCGTATTAACGAGATAGCGTATTTTCGGCAAATATTCAAGCTTAGTAACAAGCCAATATACACTTCATATAAAACGCATATTTTCTATCTATCTATCTATGTATCTATTAATATGCCTGTGATGTAATTGAAACTGTCTTTATTTCAGATTGCTAAGATCCAACATGGCGGAGCAATCAATGAAGAGAAAAGACCTAACCCTGATATTGGTACTGCGCAATATGTGGGAAGGACTCACCTTTGGATAAGCTTATACTGCCAAAGGACAGTGACTCCTGGCAAACACTTTATCAAGCAGCACTGACAAGAAACGTCAACTCTATCATCAAACTGTACGTGGACGACAAGACGATTCCAAACATACTGTATCACCGAGAATGTCGGTCTGACTTCACGCACAAGAAACATCTGGCAAAATATCAGAAGTCTGTGGAGGTGTCTGTTGAGCCTCAGTCGGAAACAAGACACTCCCAACGCCGTGTCCCTGCTCAAACCTCAACAGTATATGACCCAATCTGTATATTCTGCCAACGGGTATCCAAGTATGTCAAGGGTACCAAAACCAGGGAGCCTCTAACCCAAGCTGTAGACCTAAGAGCCGACCAAAGGATTCGAGATGTCGCAACCCATCAATGTGATGATAGGATACTCTCTGTTGTGTCGAGAGATATCGTGGCTGCTGAGGCCCATTATCACGTGACCTGTTACAAGCTGTACACCCGTGGGCCACATTCTTCACCTGAATCGACAGAAAAACCAAAGATCTTTATTCTGAGGAAGAGAAAACAGCGCTTGATTTCCTCTTCCATTACATCCGAACTGACATCTTTTTAAATCCGCGAATAGTTCCTCTAGCTGACATCACGAAACTTGTAACCTTTCTAGTTGAGAAGGGCTGCATCCAAAAGACTCCACAAAAAAGCACCTCCGCAGAAGATTAGAACTGGAATTTGGGGAATCTTTGCATTTTTTCACTCTATGCAACAGGGTGTATGTCAGGCCACAAAACCTTTCCATAGACTCAATTGCAACAGATTTCCTGATTCTTCAAAATAAATTTGAAGCATACATGAAAAGCAAAGATACTGAACATCTGCTCATGAAGGTAGCTCTGCTCCTGAGAGAAGATATCAAATGTTCTACCAATGAGCAATCTTGGCCACCACAACCGGATGAGCTGACAAATGCTTACGTCAAAATTCCTGAAAATCTCAAGATATTCTTAAATGTACTTCTTGGTGGTGACCAGGTGAATGTATCGGATCGAACCACTAGAATCTCATGGTCTTTGGGTATGGACATAATCAATGCTGTCACGAATGCTGTAGTTGTGACACCAAAGCATCTACTTTTACCATGGGCAATCAAGACACTAACCGGTAACACTGAACTCATAAGGCAGAAAAGAATAGAGACCAACTTGGGTCTGTAATGCTCATTGTCACATCTGGTGAAAAGAGTTTCAAGATCACAAAGGCAGAAGTTACAGAGGTGCAGGAACTTGCATCTTCGCATGAGGAGGCTGATACACGGTTGATGATTCATACTAGGCATGCCGCACAAACTTATCCAGAGGTGATCGTCATTTCAGAGGATACAGATGTTTTTGTTATTCTCCTTGGGGTGCACTCAGAGATGGGAAGTCATTCGAAGTTTATATTACGGAGAGGCAAGGGCAATAAGATCCGACTCATCGATGTCACCAGGCTTGCTGCAGTGCTTGGTAAGGATGTGTGCAGGTCCCTAATCGGACTCCATGCTTGGACTGGCTGTGACACAGTTAGTTCCTTTGCTGGACAGGGGAAAGTCAAAGCGCTTGCCTTGGTACAAAAGGAAAACAAATTTAAGGTGGCTTTTGGAGACCTCGGCCGGGAGTGGCGCGTGACAGAAGAACTGTTCGATATAATTCAAGAGTTTACGTGCAGGCTTTACTGCCGCAACACCAGTGTCTCAAAGGTTAATGCACTGAGGTATGACATATTTCAGGCAAAAAAGGGTGACGTGGTTTCTGGCCAGTTACCACCATGTGAAGATGCACTTCGACAGCACACCTATCGAGCTAATTATCAATCCGCGATATGGAGAAGATGTCTAAAAAATCAGCCTTCTGTACCAAGCCCAACAGATGGTCATGGATGGAACATGACTGATGGCGACATAGCAATTACGTGGTACACCGGAGCTGCAGCACCAAATGCTATTCTCGCTTTACTGGTCTGCAAGTGTTCCCGCTCCTGTGGCAGTGACTGTCCATGTGTTCTAAATGGCCTACAGTGCACACCTGCTTGCAAGCTACAGAACTGCAGTAATTTGCAAGATGATGATGATGATGACCAGGAGGAGCAAAATCAGGATTTGAACGACAGTGAAACTGAAGATGAGGACTAAAACTTAAAAGACCAAAAGAAGCACAGGTTCCCAAGACACTTACAGCGGAGGACTATACCTGGTGTCGCCGTGAGCTACTGCTAACTTATACATGATTGATAGATGATCTTGATTTCAAAGCAAAGCAAATGTATCCACATTTTGTTGTCACTTTTATTTTATGTTTTAATTTTGATTTTTCAGCAAGTTATCTGGACGTTTGACTGCGAGCTACTCATAACTTGTATTTATTGCTCAAATGATAGGTTTCATTTTTGCTATTTGTAATATACTGATAATGCTATTAGAACTCAAGTAAAGTATTGTAAATATAGCCTGGAATGTGCTACAGATGCCCAAAGGTGAAAAATTGTCTAATGTTGCTTTAAAAAGGAGTTATGAAAAACTTTGCTAAGTCTATGTTGAAAAAATGTAGAAAATGCCTAATTTTTTACGTTCATTTTTGTTTTTCTGATCTAATTACAAAGTATAATATAGAAAATTGTACATGAAAATACGTGGAATTTCATTACAAATCCAATGAACTATGTTAGACCTTTCTGTAACATTTCTGTAAGTAGTCACAGTCCTTTTAATGATGTCTCGATTTTTTCCCCCAAAACGTCAACCATTCTTAAAGATGGCCTCCATACAGGCATTAAGCTACCAGTCTGAGAAGTCCATCAAGTGATTTCGGACACTTCAGATGTCAGTCTAACAGAAAATCCATGTTGGATCTGTTCACCTTTTTGGTACCCGTTTCCGACCTGGCTCATGGACTAAAGTGACAGAGCGTGGTTTGACTTAAAGGCGTTGTGTCGTCTCTCCCAATTTCTCTCACTACTCTCCACGAATGCTAACTCTATACATGACTTTGACTTTATTCTTTATTTATTTTATTTTACTTATTTATTTATTTTTTTATTTATTTATTTATTTTTTTTTTTTGCTACGTGTGTTATTGGCATGTTAATCCAGTTACACTGCTTTCTCTCTCTCTCTCTCTCTCTCTCTCTCTCTGTGTGTGTGTGTGTGTGTTTCACTGTTTGATCTGCTGCAGTCTCTGACGAGACAGCCAGACGTTACCCTACGGAACGAGCTCAGAGCTCATTGTTTTCGATCTTCGGATAGGCCTGAGACCAGGCACACACCACACAACGGGACAACAAGGTCACAACTCCTCGATTTACATCCCGTACCCACTCACTGCTAGGTGAACAGGGGCTACACGTGAAAGGAGACACACCCAAATATCTCCACCCGGCCGGGGAATCGAACCCCGGTTTGTGAAGCCAGCGCTCTAACCACTGAGCTACCGGGCGTGACCGGGCGCGTGTGTGTGTGTGTGAAAGGCTATTCCCTCACGGAGACTGTTTTGAAAGAACTGATAAAAACTCAGAAAGTTAATGAAGCAGCAGCAGCAGCAGCAGCAGTAGTAGTAGTAGTAGTAGTAGTAGTAGTAGTGGTAGGTACACATAAACCGGATTTGACTTTGATAAAATAAAATTGAGCTAAACACGTGTCACTAGATCTTTCTACCCCCCTCACCCCCAGAAACCCCTCATCCCCCATCACATATCGCCGCTCCCTGATATCTTATTATCTGCATTTGAACTCTCTCTCTCTCTCTCTCTCTCTCTCTCTCTCTCTCTCTCTCTCTCCAGATTTTGCATACCATCCTTGTTGAAATACACAAAAAAAATTCCACCAATACCTGTTAATCTACCTTGGTTTAGTAATGAGAACATAACTAACCCTTTCTACACTAGGGCACCGGGAGGCCTTATTATCATGAGATTTGTGTACGATTAGACCATTTTATTTACGTCAGGAAGGGTATCTGGAAGTCTGAAGATTAATGGCCAGTCTTCGCCATTTCAATCCCCCACATGAGTTTCTGAAGCTGTAAAAATTAAAACACCAAATAGTACACAGAATGAATATGGAAACGAGTCATGGTACTAATGGGGTCAAGTGACTACAGAACTCAACCTTCATATTATAAAAACTAAACGCACAAAAGAAGTGAATAAATGGCTTCTTTTCAATGATTGGGCAAGAATGTGGATCCTGTTATGTTCTTGCACCCTTCATGTTGCTTCACTTGTTTTTTGTTTTTGTTTTTTATTATCATTATTACCTTTTGTTCTCTCTCTCTCTCTCTCTCTCTCTCTCTCTCTCCTGTGGCCAGAGATAATTAGCCGGGTTCCCAAGTGTATTTTTCATGTTAACGTAGAAATTGTGCATCTGTCAGTACAACCTGAGCAAAAACACTAAACCTCTTTAAAAATTATGGAGACTGTGTGTGTGGAGAGGGGAAGCGTGTGTCGGAGGAGGAAGGAAGAAAAGAGGAAGGTGTTTGAGAAGGCCGATGGGCAGTGAAAGAGACATACTCGTAATGGGCGTGGCTGTGAGAGAGAGAGAGAGAGAGAGAGAGAGAGAGAGAGAGAGAGAGAGAGAGAGAGAGAGAGAGACGGCAGCGTCCCGTATCATCTGATTTCCCGTCTCTTATCCTTCAGCGGGAGGAGGAGGAGGGGAAGGGGAGGGTGTTGTCTGCAGGATGGACGTTGGAAGTTTTGAAAGGGGGTAGGAAAAGGGGATGGGGAGAGGGGGGTGAAAAGAAGAGGATACTGTTCAGTAGAAACCAATTAGTCATTTCTGGCTGTGACTTTGGTGTGTCCAGTCAGTCAGTCAGCCGTTCAATCAGTCTGTCGGTCAGTTGGTCAGTAAGTCATATACATTACTTTTGTATGTTGGTCGGTCTGTAAGTCATAAAATATTTCTAATATGTCTTTGTGAATAAGTAAGTAAGTCATTGTCAGTTTCAGTCAGTCAGTCAGTCAGTCAAATTTGTCTTATATTTCTTCTTTTAAGTAATCATATAATATTATTTTAGAGAGAGAGAGAGAGAGAGAGAGAGAGAGAGAGAGAGAGAGAGAGAGAGAGAGAGAGAGTTTGTGATAAAGAGAGAGAGTTGATTAGAGGAGTTGATTCTAAAAAAAAATGCTTTCATTGGATAAAACTTGGTGAATCCATCCAGAGAAATACATACAGTACACAAAAGTCTTCCTCTAACAGAATGAGCTCATGCTAAGTGAAAAGTCATGATACAAGGAGTTTTGTGGCCCCTTCTTTTCATCCGAACCCCTCGCCAGCCCCTTTATGCAGTCCAGTGTTAAAATATTGACACAAAAATACAAAATGACCAGTGATAGTTTAACAGGCTTTAGTGGAAGTTATTAGGGTTTTCAAGGATGTTTTTCATGGTTCCAATGATAGTTTGAGAGTCCCTAGTGAAAGTTATTGGTGTCTTCAGGTTGTTTTTCAAGGTTGTAGTGATGGTTTAACAGGCTCTAAAGTAAGTTATTGGGATCTTGAAGGATGTTTTTCATGGTTCTATTGACGGCTTAAAAGCCTGTAGTGGAAGTTATTTGGGTTTTTGTGATCCCAGGGATGGTTTAGCAGTTAATCAGTCTCTAGAACAGGGTGCTTCTTCAGAGTGTGGGGCACGACACAAAACTTGGTAATAAACTCTCGTTCAGTGAGTCAATACATCATAAACAGATAGAATATGAACAATAAATAAAAATAGTGAGTGTGTGTAATTCACTATTTGATCTGCTGCAGTCTCTGACGAGACAGCCAGACGTTACCCTACGGAACGAGCTCAGAGCTCATTATTTCCGATCTTCGGATAGGCCTGAGACCAGGCACACACCACACACCGGGACAACAAGGTCACAACTCCTCGATTTACATGATTTACATCCCGTACCTACTCACTGCTAGGTGAACAGGGGCTACACGTGAAAGGAGACACACCCAAATATCTCCACCCAGCCGGGGAATCGAACCCCGGTCCTCTGGCTTGAAGCCAGTGCTCTAACCACTGAGCTACTGTGTGTGTGTGTGTGTGTGTGTGTGTGTGTGTGTGTGTGTGTGTGTGTGTGTGTGTGTGTGTGTGTGTACACTTGTATTGGGTCGTGAAGGAAGTTTATATAAATGTATTGAAAAATAAATAAATAAATAAGTAAATAAATAAAAAATAAATAAATAAAAATCAAACGCTGAACCAAAATACTTTGTGGTCGTACGGTCTTTCTTGTGACATTATGAAATTTTATCCTTTAATCACACCTATCATTATCTGTCTCTATCCCACATACTGTATATCTATTTCTCCTTCATAGTTCCTTCCATTAACTGCTTCTCTTTAACTCCTTCAGTACTAGGACACCTTTTTACCTTTAATCTTGTGTACAATTAGACCATTGTGTTTACATTAGGAAGGGTCTATGGAGGTTGAAAGATTACTGGCCAGTCTTCACTATTTTAATCCCCACACAAGTTATGGAAGCTGTTTAAAATCGTCAAATACAGTAAGCAGAATGAATACTGAAATGCATCATGGTACTGAAGGGATTAAAGAAAATCAAATACAATAATAACTGAGGAGGAGAGGCAATCTGAATGCGTGGCAAAGATCATTCTGTGGTACGAAACACTGGAACAAATTTACAAGTCTTTCATTACAAATTTTCCCTTCTAACATTTGAATCACTGCGACTTACAACTAGATACTCTGTGGTCATACATTTTCCCTTAAGCAGTATCAAATCTTAACCCCTTCAGTACCATGATGTATTTCCATATTAATTCTGTTTAATACTTGGGAATTTTATACAGCTTCAGAAACTTACGTGGGGAATTAATATAGTGAAGACTGTGGCCATTAATTTTTTGATTTTCATAGACCCTTCCTAATATCCATAAAATGATCTAATTGTACACAAAACTCAAGGTAAAAATGTGTCCCAGTACTGAAGGAGCTAAAATACTGAAGACTGTGGCCATTGATCTCCTGACTGCCATAGACCCTTCTTAATGTGAATAAAATTGTCTACTCATACACAAATCTCAAGGTAAAAATGTGTCGCAGTATTGAAGGTGTTAAGCACATTGGAAAAAAGGAGTTTTCTTTCACCAGACTTACTATTTTATATCACCTACAGTATTGCTATTTCATAATCACATTTCTTTGTATCTTATGACTGATGAAAGAATAACAATTAATGCATTGACTGATAACCTAACTAAATAAATCAAATACAAGAGAGAGAGAGAGAGAGAGAGAGAGAGAGAGAGAGAGAGAGAGAGAGAGAGAGAGAGAGAGAGAGAGAGAGAGAGAGAGAGATTACAATGTTGAAATCCCCCTCTTATCTTTTCTCCTTCCTCTGTGTGTGTGTGTGTGTGTGTGTGTGTGTGTGTGTGTGTGTGTGTGTGTGTGTGTGTGTGTGTGTGTGTGTGTGTGTTGAAAGAGTAAAAAAAAAACCATTATCTTGTTAATTTACATATTATCTTCTAGATATGTACACACACACACACACACACACACACACACACACACACACACACACACACACACATCCGATAGCTCAGTGGTTAGAGCGCTGGCTTCACAAGCCAGAGGACCGGGGTTCGATTCCCCGGCCGGGTGGAGATATTTGGGTGTGTCTCCTTTCAAGTGTAGCCCCTGTTCACCTAGCAGTGAGTAGGTACGGGATGTAAATCGAGAAGTTGTGACCTTGTTGTCCTGGTGTGTGGTGTGTGCCTGGTCTCAGGCCTATCCAAAGATCGGAAATAATGAGCTCTGAGCTCATTCCGTAGGGTAACATCTGGCTGTCTCGTTAGAGACTGCAGCAGATCAAACAGTGAAACACACACACCTTTTTCTATCCATCTTAGAACGGAATAACAATAATAATAATAATAATAATAATAATAATAATAATAATAATAATAATAATAATGATAATAATAATAATAACAATAATAATAATAAAAAGAAGAAAAAGAAGAAGAAGAAGAAGAGGAAGAAGAAGAAGAAAAAGAAGAAAGAAACAAATATAACAATGAAGTAATTATACCTGAAAATTCTCTCTCTCTCTCTCTCTCTCTCTCTCTCTCTCTTCACTTCTTGAATCTAAAAGTCAATTCATGGAGAGAGAGAGAGAGAGAGAGAGAGAGAGAGAGAGAGAGAGAGAGAGAGAGAGAGAGAGAGAGCAAACACAAAAACAGATTAAAAAAAAAAAAATCATGTAGCAATGAAATGAACAGAAAAGACAATTTAAATTAAGGAAAATTCTGAAGACACTCAACAAACTCTCTCCGAGAAACAAGGAAAGGAATACTCACTCTAAAGTCCACCAGGGGTTGAGTAGACAGGGCAGGGTAAGGTAAGGCAAGGCAGGGAAGGGCAACAGGTCAGGGGAGAACAGAGGTCGTCACTCAAAATGATCCTACAATGACCTTATAAAGAAAAAGAAAAGGAGAAGGAAGGGGGATTACTTTCATATCATTGTTGTTGTTGCATGTGTTATGTTGTCATTCTAGTATGTCTCAAGTGAGTGTGTATGTTGAAGTGAAGTGAAGTGTTTGTGTCAGTGTGTATGTTGAAATGAAGTGAGTGTGTGTGTCAGTGTGTGTGTGTGTGTGTGTGTGTGTGTGTGTGTGTGTGTGTGTGTGTGTGTGTGTGTGTGTGTGTGTGTGTGTGTGTGTGTGTGTGTATTTACCTAATTGTAACATACGGGAAAGGAGCTATGCACGTACTGTCCCGTCTCCATATCTACTAATGTCCAGCTTTTTCTTAAAATCATGAATATTCCTTGCGTTGACCACTTCCACGTCTAAACTATTCCATGCTTCCACCCTTCTATGAGGAAGCTATATTTTTCACATCTCTCCTATAAGTGGCCATTTTAGTTTTTCCCATGCCCTCTCGACACTCTTTCATTCCACATACACAGATCTTCCCTATCCATTTTTCCATGCCAATCATCACTCTGTATATTGCTATCAGGTCTCCCCTTTCTCTTCTGTTTTCCAGGGTCGGAAGTTGCATTCTGTTCAGTCTGTCTTCATAAGTCAAATCTCTTAAGTCAGGCACCATTTTGTTGCAGCCCTCTGTACTTTCTCTAGTTTCCTTATGTGTTTCTTTAAGTTCGGAGCCCACTGTATTGTTGCATATTCAAGCCTTGGTCTTATCATTGCAGTAATTATTTTCTTCATCATTTCTTCATCTAAATATACGAACGCCACTCTTATGTTCCTCAATAAGTTCAATACTTCTCCAATTATTTTGTTTATATGTCTCTCTGGCGATAGGTCATTGGTAATTGTCACCCCAAGGTCTTTTTCTTCATGTCTTCATTTCCTATCTTGTACATACTCCTGATTCTTCTTTCACTCTTGCCAAACTCTAATTTCTTGCATTTTGTCATGTTGAACTCCATTTGCCATGTACAGCTCCATTTCCATATTCTGTCCAAGTCTTCCTGGAGTAGTTCGCAATCTTTGTCACATCTCACTTTTCTTAACAATTTTGCATCGTCTGCAAATAGGCTCACATAACTGGACACCCCATCCACCATGTCATTTATGTAGACCGCAAACATTACTGGTGCCAACACTGATCCCTGTGGAACTCCACTCTCCACCAAGCCCCATTCTGATGGTCTGTCCTTAATTATTGTTCTCATTTCTCTTCCTACCAAAAGTCTTCCATCCATTTTAGTAAACTGCCATGCACTCCTCCTACCATTTCAAGTTTCCAGATCAGTCTCCGGTGTGGTACCTTATCAAAGGCCTTTTTTAAATCCAGATATATTCCATCAGCCCAACCATCTCTTTCCTGTATTACATCTATCACCCTCGAATAGTAACATATCAGGTTTGTCGTGCATGAACGCCCTTTTCTAAAACCAAATTGACACTCACAAAGTATGTCATTTTTCTCCAAGAAGTCTGTCCATCTATTCTTCACCACCCTCTCACACATCTTAGCTACCACACTTGTAAGTGACACTGGTCTATAGTTCAATGGGTCTCTTTTGTTACCTGATTTATAAATATGGACAATGTTAGCTCTTTTCCAGTCTTGGGGCACTACACCTTCCCTTAATGAGGCATCAATTACTTCACAAACTTTTTCTGCCAGTTGCTCCCTGCATTCTCTTAAAATCCATCCTGATACCCCATCAGGTCCCACAGCTTTTCTTACTTCTAGACTCCCCATCATATTCTTGATCTCCTCCACAGTTAACTCCATTTACTTCTAAACTTTCAATACTTTCTCTATTTTTGATGTTGTTGTTCACATGTCTGTAAAAAAGCCTTGGTTGGTCTTTACATTTATCAATTATATCCTTTTCTTGTTTCTTTCTTTCTTCTCTTCTAATCAACACATATTCATTTCTTGCTCTTTTGTAACTTTCCCACTGCTTAATCCGTCTTTTCCTTCTCCACCTCTTCCATGCATCCTCTTTTCTTGTTCTAGCCTTTTCACATCTATCGTTAAACCAGTCCTGCTTTCCAACTTCTCTATGTTGTCTTATTGGTACAAATTTTTCTCACCTTCTTTGTATATTTTTATAAATTCCTTCCACTTTTCATTTGCTCCTTAGCACTCTTGAATTTCATCCAATTTGTCTCTTGAAAGAATTTCTTTAGGTTTCCAAAATCTGTCTTGGCATAATTCCATCTTCCCACTTTATATTCTTCATTTCTTCTAGATTTCTCTTCATCTATCACCTTGAACTCCAAAACTGCATGATCACTCTTTGCTAAAGGGCACTCCACCCTCATCTCCTCAATGACCATTGGCTCTGTACTAAAGACCAAGTCCAGTCTTGACGATGCTCCCTCTCCTCCAAACCTAGTATCTTCTTTGACCCACTGAGTTAACACATTTTCCATTGCCAGTGTCAATAGTGTATTTCCCCATGTTGTCTCTGATCCTTCCATTGACCAGTCCTCCCCACACCTCTTTACAATTAAAATCTCCCATCATTATAGTTCGTTCACAGCCACCCAACATTTCTTCCAGACATGTTCCTGTATCTCTTATCATTTCTTCATATTCCTGTACTGACCATGCATTTGTCTTAGGTGGTACGTACACCACTATGTAGTGCCTCTTTTTCCTTCATTAGTTTCTGCTCTGATCTTTAGCACTTCTGCCTTTCCCATACCTTCTTTCACTTGATCCACCTTTATATCTTTTTTAACCAGCAACATCACTCCTCCTCCCATCTTACCTACTCTATTTCTTTTCCAAACATTATATTTCCTTCTCCAACCATCATCAGGTCTTCTCCCTCTCAGTTTTGTTTCAGTAAGACCCACAATATCTGGGTTCTTGTCCCTCAAGTAATCGTTGAGTTCTAAAATCCCGATATCACTCCATTTATGTTGGAATACATTACATTCCGCTCATACGTAAGTTTCTTTAGTCCTTTCTTACTGTACTTTTCTGGGTTATGAACCACTTCCTCAGTCTCATATCCAAGATTCTCCAGAAAAACTCTTTCTTCTCCTCTTCTGTCCTCTCTTCATTTTTTTCAAAGCCTCCTTTCTCAACTCATTTAACATTTCTCTTTCCTTTTCACCGAGATCTCTTCTCAACCAAATCTTCCTTGTTGTTTCCTGCTGGGCTAGCCTCCATGACTTCTCCACCAATTCATCTACATCCTTTTGTGACTTAAGTTTGATTCTTATTGGCCTCATACCTTCTCCTGTGAACTTTCCAATTCTATGGAAGTCCTCTATTTCTTGTACTAGGTCTTTTCCTCCTCCTGCACCACATTAATGATATTATTTATCACCTTTTTATGTTTTCTCTCTCTCCATTTTACTCGGTGTCTTATCCTCCTCCACACCAAATATCACCACACATCTCTTTTTGTCTACAGTTTCCCTCACCAATGTCTCATTTGACTTAATAACCTTCACCAACTTTCTCAGCAATCTTCTCTTCTATGATCTGTTGATCTATAATTTCAGCAAGGCCCAAAGTTTTCTCCCCAGACTCTTTGATTTCCTTTTCCAGACTTGCAACTTTGTAATTTACCTCCTTTCTTTCCACTTCCTGACTTTTTTTCCATTCAGCCTGCTTCTCCATCACTTTTCCTAAAGATTCTCCACATTTGTCGCAATTCACTTTAATTAACTTAACTTCCTCTTTCAGTACTGCATTTTCTGTCTTCATTTCAGCGCACTCTTTCAGCACATTGTTATGACTCTTTTCCAGTTCGCCATACTTTTCAAATATTTTTCAATTTTTCCTTCTAATTCCAGAATTTTCTTGACATAGACGCTCTTTTCCATTGTACTTTGGAAGCCTGTGAAGTCTAATTTCTCTTCCGAATATGCGGCCGCCATGTTGCGCAGATGTAAACAACTCCCAGCTGATGGTTCCAACGCAGGTTACAGTTAAAATTCACCTTCCCTGGACATTACTTGCTTCTCAACAGTTAACATATGGAGACGGGACAAACATTACATGCTCCTTACCCACCTTAGTTACTCTTAGGCAACGGCAACAGTAGTAGTAAAGATGATTTCTCCGGAGCTCAGCGACCAGGCTTCTGTGTACCGTACCGTACCGTGTGTGTGTGTGTATTTACCTAATTGTATTTACCTAATTGTAACATACGGGAAAAGAGCTATGCTCGTACTATCCCGTCTCCATATCTACTAATGTCCAGCTTTTTCTTAAAATCATGAATATTCCTTGCGTTGACCACGTGTGTGTGTGTGTGTGTAATTCACTGTTTGATCTGCTGCAGTCTCTGACGAGACAGCCAGACGTTACCCTACGGAACGAGCTCAGAGCTCATTATTTCCGATCTTCCGATAGGTCTGAAACCAGGCACACACCGGGACAACAAGGTCACAACTCCTCGATTTACATCCCGTACCTACTCACTGCTAGGTGAACAGGGGCTACACGTGAAAGGAGACACACCCAAATATCTCCACCCGGCCGGGGAATTAAACCCCGGTCATCTGGCTTGTGAAGCCAGCGCTCTAACCACTGAGCTACCGGGCCGTGGTGTGTGTGTGTGTGTGTCAGTGTGTGGGTTGCCAGCTGGGCACTCAGACGCTTCATTTACTGAGAGAAGTGGTTGGGGTGCGCTGTGGCTACTGGTGGTTCAGTGGCTCGGCAGTGTCACTCAATCTTCACACACTAAGTAGAAGACAAAGCGTCAATAATTCTAAAAAAAAAGTTATTGCGCTTAAAGTTGAAGGCTATAATGAAGAACTGCAACACTACTTCCATCTTTAACATCACCACTGTTGGCATTATTTTTCCCAACAACACTGTTCAAAAAGACACATCCATCACTACCACCAACACCACCATCACCACCAATCTCTCCTCTCATGACCAAAAGATAAATAATAAATTGAAATATGTATGTATGTATAAAATGCCACTAATCTCTCTCTCTCTCTCTCTCTCTCTCTCTCTCTCTCTCTCTCTCAGCAGGCATCACCACCAGCATGGCGCAAGACCCCAAGCTAATCAGTAAAATGCTGGGAATTCTGGCTATTGTGTTCATTTGTATCATCATTATTCTGTGTGTGGTGTCCAGCTCCAAGGAAAGTTCAAGGAGCCGCATGACATCCGACCAGGAAAGTACCAGCTGTCCTATCCAGTCCTACACTCAGCATGCCACCCTGCATATTCCCGCATCTTTTCGTAAACATCCATTCTTTTAGGAATTAACCCCTTCAGTACCATGATGTGCTTTCATATTCATTCTGATTACTATATGATGATTTTATACAGTTTATGAAACTTGTGTGGGAATTAAAATAGTGAATACCCTGGCCATTAATCTTCTTACCTGCAAAGACCTTGCCTAATATCAATAAAATTGTCTAATCATACCCAAAACTCAAGGTAAAAATATGTACCTGTACTGAAGGGGTTGGTTGAATAGCTCAAGCAAGGAAGCCAAACAATGCCTCATTTCTGCTCTCTCTAAACCCATATTCTGAAATACTGTGCTCTTCTCTCATCACTGTTTTCAAAGAGCACTCTGTATTCTGAAATGCTGTGCCCTCCCACCATCACTGTTTTCAAAGAGCATCCTGTATTCTGAAAAGCTTGTCTTTCCCACCATCACTGTTTTCAAGGGGCACCCTGCTCTGAAATGCTTGTCTCTCCCACCATCACTGTGTTCAAAGATCATACCAAAGACAGAGAGGCTGTGGATCACATTTTTTATTATTTTCTTCTTGTTCTTCTCTCAAAGCTTCAGTTCATCAGTTACATCCAATATTTTATTCTTATCACAACTAACATTTCATCATAAGATTCCAGATTATTGGCATTATTTGGATCATCTGTTCTCTTATGATTCAAAATTAGTTTCAGTACAAATGCAATGTTAGTTTGTCCCAAGATTCAAAACAAGGTGTGAATGAGAGTTCCAGTCTAGCAGTGTTCCCAGTGTCCTGTCCTCACTTGCCTGAATCACTGCCATACACTCAGGCTCATATTCTAGAACACTTCTGTGCTTCACCTCCACTTTTTTAAATAGTGTTTCTCCATTTAATAATGCAGAAATCTTGCTAATCTGCCTCTAGAACTGTAAAAGCATCTTTAAAAACTTGGGTAAATTTAAATAAAAATGTTTTTACGGTTCTTGAGGCAGATTAATAAGATTTCTGCATTATTAGTTGGAGAAACACTTTTGAAAATCCCGCTAATCATCTCTGCAGTCTTTGAAAACAGTCATGGTGGGAAAACAAAGCGTTTTTTAATGCAGACCTTAGTACAATAGACAATCCAACTGATACAAGTGTTGAGGTGTGTGCTATCATTACTACCAGTAATACTAATGCATGCTACTAATACTACTATCAGTTCTAAATATGTACCATTCTTACATCAACAGGAACCAAAAAGTCAAGATCGCGAAGGCATTATTCCAATCACCAGCACCACTCCTGAAACCACCACAACCACTCCTAAAACCTCCACAACCACTCCTAAAACCACCACAACCACTCCTAAAACTACCACAACCACTCCTACAACCACCACAACCACTCCTAAAACCACCACAACCACTCCTGAAATTACTTCTTCTCCTCCTCCACCTCTACCAGAAACTGCATCTACCACTGAAATCATCACCACCACTCCTAAAACTACTAACATTACTGATAAATCTGAGGATGATACCACCAACATTACTTCACCAACTCCAGCTGTCACTGAAACTAGTAACATTACTGAGGATAATACCACAAACATTACTTCAACTCCAGCTGTCACTGAAACTAGTAACATCACTGAGGATGGTACCAGCAACATCACTTCACCAACTCCAGCTGTCACTGAAACTAGTAACATCACTGAGGATGGTACCAGCAACATCACTTCACCAACTCCAGCTGTCACTGAAACTAGTAACATCACTGAGGATGGTACCAGCAACATCACTTCACCAACTCCAGCTGTCACTGAAACTAGTAACATTGATAAATCCGTGGAGAGTAAATCGCCTGCCTATGTGAGTCAGGCGAGCGACATGCTTGCAATGATGAACTCTACTCAGAAGGCTTGTGAGGTGAGTGACATGACTACCTGACTAAATGAATGGCTGATAGCCTTTCCTTTCAATAGGTCATATTCTCAAACACTTCTGTGCTTCAACTACACTATTTTAAAAGGTTTTATCTAAATTGACATCCATTTTTAAGGTGTTTTTATGGTTCTAGATGCAGTGACAAGATTTCTACATCATTAACTGGAGAAACACTTGAAAACCCTGCTAATCACATCTGTGGCCTTGGAAAATAGTTGTGGTGAGAGAGCAAAGTGTTTCTGAATGTGGACCTATGTAAGAGGCACATTAGCAAAGGGTTTGAAAAAAATACATGAATAAATAAAAAAAAAATAAAATAAAAGGAGTCCACAAAATGGTTATCCAGAAGTAAGGAAATGTTAAAGTCTCTCTCTTGAAAGAGGTTGCAAGTTTACCAGTGAATAGGATGAAAGACTGGGGATGCTGGTTAACTCTTGCATTATGAAGTCGGCAAAATAAGAGTGAGGAAAAGTAGAAAGTCATGTGCAATGAGGTCATGGGAGAAGAGACATGCAGTTAGCAAGATCTGAAAAGCAGTTAGCAAGAAAGTGAAAGTAGCAGTAGAAGATAGCATGAGATGCAGTACTGCAATGGAGAGAGAGAGAGAGAGAGAGAGAGAGAGAGAGAGAGAGAGAGAGAGAGAGAGAGAGAGAGAGAGAGAGAGAGGAGACAGTCAGTCACAAGAAAGGAACTGATGAGACAAAATAGTGAATTTTTGCATTAAGGATGTGGAGAGAATAAGCTGTAAAAAGCACACGTATCTAATATGCAACCCTAAATGTGCAGAATTTCTACCACTACGCCTGTGGAGGAGTGATGAGCAAGCCATACATCAAGCCAAGGCAGCCCAGCACCACAGCAAGGATGATGATCAAAGGTGAGCTCCATGTGAATGAGTTAATGTTTTCTTTTTTTTTTACTTCTTTTTTTATACAATGTAGCATTTTTAAGGGAATTAATGGGCTAATGGAGGTATTTTTTGGGCACCTCCTATCTGAAAGTCCACCCATTAGGGAACCATTACCACAAGTAAGGAAGCCCTACCTACACTCAGACACTAGCCATGATTTGAACCTGTGCGTTTGGGAATCCCTCGCACCTCAAAGCACGCATGGTTCCACTGTACCATGGTGGCCTATATTCGGTGAGTACACATGAACACAAGTGGTGGAGCAGGGCACCATGAGGGCTGCACACTGAGTACACAGGGCAGTCCATGTACAAAGCATGCCGACCGGTTTCCATCTGTCGTGCCCATTCATAATCATGCCCAGGACTTCAAAGCTCCCTAATCACTCACCACTAACCAGTACTCTCAATCATTCATACCTTCCTGTGGCACACTCTGGAACTCCCTGCCTGCTTCGGTATTTCCAATTTCTTATGACCTCTTCCTTTCATCCCTACTATGTCCAACTCTCTAATGCAGAAGTTAACCAGTATTCTCAATCAGTCATACCTTTCACTGGTACACTCTGGGACTCCCTGCCTACTTCGGTATTTTAAACTTCCTATGACTTGAATTCATTGAAAAAGGGAGGTTTCAAGACATTCATCCCTTTATTTTAACTAGCTCTCTTGGCACTGCAACGGAACTGGCAACCAAATGGACCCTTTCTTTTTTCTTCCTTGGCCAGTTTTTCCTTCTTACAAAAAATAAATAAATAAGTAATAAAAAAAAACGTGATTACATTTTGACATGTGTTTTACTGTTCCCAAGGTCTGCATCAACACAACACTCTCATTACAATATTGAACACCACACACATTAAAAGCACTATACAAATTCATTAAAATTCATCTCAAGGGAAGAAGATAAACATTAAAAGAACACTGAATCAATTAATATGTACACAGTTTAATGTTTGGAAGTGGCTATAGAGAGAAATAAACTGTGTCTGGGTAGAGCTTGCATTCGCCACAATTATTATTTTCAAATGCCACAAAGATGATCAGCCAAGTTTCTCAAGACTATTTCTCCTGTTAATAATATGTCATGAGAACCTTGACAATGCACTTCAAAACTTGCATCACTTCAATAAGACCACAGAGAGAGAGAGAGAGAGAGAGAGATATGTAAGGAAGTTTTTTCATTTAACTAATCTTCTGTATCACATCAACTGCAACTATCATGGTAAAAAAAAAAGATTAAAAAGATAAATATATAAATAATTGAATAAAACTTACAAATACAATAAATAAAGGTATAATTGACAGAGGAGCTGGAGAGGCAGAACAGCAACGACACGAGCACTGGTGCGGGCAAGATGAAGGCTTTGTATGACAGCTGCCTCAACCCAGGGAGTCAGGATGCCAAGAAGGACTGGGTTAAACCTATCAAGGACATGTTTGGGAACTATGCATTCCGTAGCGACACAAACTTTTCCTTTGACCTGAGTGAAGCTTTGGGCTACATGATGAATAAAGGATTGTGAGTTGAATGTGAATGAATGACTATTGGATACTCTGCACTGATCTTCTCTTGTTGTTCTTGTTGTTGTTACTTTGGTGGTGGTGGTGGTGGTGGTGGTGGGATGAAGTGAATTAATGTAATGTTTTCTGCACTTTCCTTAGTGACACCCATTACATTCTCCTTCACTACATCCATAAAGTTCTTCTCAGGTATATCTATCCATTCCTTACTTGGTTCATTATTCTTTTCTCTCTCTCTCTCTCTCTCTCTCTCTCTCTCTCTCTCTCTCTCTCTCTCTCTCTCTCTTGAACATGGAGGTCTGTCACTAGATTCACTTCTCCTAAGCTTTATCATGTTTTAGCCCTTCCTTAGCTTGCCACTCTTCAGTCTCATTCATCTCCCTCTCTCTCTCTCCTTCCCAGCATGCCATTCTTCACCATGAAGCTTGATATCAATCCTATGAACAGAGAAGCCTTCATATTGAGCATACATCCCACTGTGCCCGGCTCACGTTTCACTGAAGACCTGGCCAGGAAGGTTTGCTTGGAGAGACACCATGCCTACCTCCTATCCCAGGATGATGATTTCTCCTATAATGTTGCTGAAGAATATGACAAATTTAGAAAGTGTGTGGTGAGTATGCTCTGAGAGTCTCAGTGTGTATTTACCTAGTTGTATTCTACAAGGTTCGAATGGGGCTTATAGTGTCCTGTCTCCATATCTCCATTTATCATATCTCTATTCATAGATCTTGTTTAAATCTTCCTGCAACAGCAGACAGTTTTCTCTGGTTTTGATAACTCTTAGCAACTTTGCATCATCAGCGAATAAATTTATATAACTGTTTATTCCAATGTAAATGTCATTTACATAAACTTGAAACATAATGGGAGGTAACACTGACCCTTGTGGCACTCCGCTAGTTACTTTATCCCAAGAGAGTATGTTTCTCTAATCACAGTTCTCATTTTTCTATCCATCAAATAATCTCTTGTCCATTCAAGCAAGGTTCCACGCAGTCCTCCTATGTTCTCTAGTTTCCAAAGAAGTCTTCTGTGTGAGACTTTATTAAAAGCCTTTTTAATGTCTAGGTATACTGTGTCTACTCATCCATCTTTGTTTTCAAGTCCTGCAATTACTCTCGTGTAGAAGCTTAACAAGTTTGATACACATGACTGCCCTGTCTTGAACCCAAATTGTCTGTTTCATATGACTTGCTCCTCTTCTAAAAATTTAACCCAATTTTCTTTGATAATTATTTCACATAACTTCCCAACGACACTTGTAAGTGTCTGTAGTTTAGTTTTCCTCCTTTAAATATCGGTATTATGTTGGCTCTCTTCTACTCTAGTGGAACTTTCCCTTCATTTATTGAACTTTTAATTATTTCCCAAATTGGATCCAGTAATTGCTCTTTACATTCTTTTAACACCCAGCCTGATACACTATCTGGCCCCATTGCTTTTCTGACTTCCAACTTATCCAGTAATCTTCCAATATCCTCTTTGTGCACTGCAATCTCCTGTAATCCTTGGCAATTCAACATTAGGTTCTGTGAAATCATCTTCTGCAGTGAATACCATTTTGAAGCTTACATTCATTATTTCACACATTTCCTTCTTTGTTTGGTACGTTGTCCCTTCTTTAATTATTTTTTCAATTATTTCCTTATTATTTGTTTTGCTGTTCATAAACTTGTAGAAAAGTTTGGGTTCATCCTTGCTTTTATCCACTACATCCTTCTCAAAGTTTCTTTCTTCCTCTCTCCTTACTCTAATATATTCATTTCTAGTATCTTTGTACTGCTGACTATTATAGTCATTTCTCTGCTTTAAGAGTTTCTTCCATGCTTTATCCTTTGCCTTTATTGTACCAAGCATGTATTTTATTCTGAACTCTATAAACAGGAACAAACTTTTTTACTCCATAATATTCCTGTAAGAATGTCATCATTCTCTTGTACAGTCTTCCTGCACATAATATTACTCCACTCAATATCAGCAAAATAATTCCTTAATTTTTCAAAATCCACTCTTGCATAATTTAATCTCTCTCCTTTATAATCCTCTCTGTAACTTATCTCGTCTTCCTCCTGCATTTGCATCTCTAATGTCACATGATCACTTATCCCAATTGGACTAAGGTATTGTATGATTGGAGGGGACTCTGGTTTCTTTGTGAAGACTAAGTCAAGCAACGATGGTTCTTCTTGTTAACTCCTCCATCCACTGGTCCATTGTATTAACCATAGTCAACTGTAACACTTTCTCACTCTACTGCCCAGCATCATCCATTACTTCCATCTCTCTCCAGTTTAGTTTTTACACTTGAAGTCTACAACTAAGAGTATTCTTCTATCACTTCTTATCATGTTATCTAGGCACTTTATTGCCTCTCTTTGCATATCTTTATGCTCTTCTGATTCCCATGTATTAATCTTTGGTGGAACATGTGTAACTATAATTTTTCTTTTCTTCAAATCTTCTGTTCTGATTGTTACTCCCAATACTTCCACTTTATCCTCTCCATATTGCACATCCTCCACACATATGTTATCACGAACCATTATTAGCACTCCTCCTCCCCCTTTATCCTTCCTGTCCCTCCTCCAGGTATTATATCCTTCCTCTGTAAAGTTGACATGGATCTCTTTTTTCAGTTTTGTTTCAATGATGCACATTACATCTGGCTTTTTCTCTTTCAAATAATCCCTTACTTCCAATATACTTGATAACAACCCACCTATGTTAGTATAAGTCACTCTTACTTTATTACCTCCTCCATGACCTCCTCTTTTTTCCTTAGGTACCACTTCTTTAGTCTTATATCCAGAATGCTCCAACAAAAATTCTTCTCTATCTCTGTTCTTTTCTCATTTTTTTCTTAGCTTCACTTCTTAGCACTTTCTCCTTTTCCCTTTCCTCTAAGTTTATATCTTTTTTCATCCATATTTCCTTGTGATCAACATCATCAGCTAGCTTCCCTTTTCTAACCATAATTTCCTCAACAGCCACTTGAGATCTCATTTTCACCTTCATTGGTCTCTTACCACCTTCACTGTACCTTCCCAGCCTAATCACTTCCTTCACCTCCTGGTGTATGTGTGTATGTATTTACCTAGTTGTATTTTAAGGGAGGGGAGCCTATGCTCGTGTTGTCCCGTCTTTGTATCTCACCGTGCCTAATGTTCTCTTAAAGTCGTGTATAGACTTTGCACACACCACCTCTCTGTCCAGTCCGTTCCATATATCTATCACTCTATGGGGGAAGCTGTTTTTCTTGAAGTCTCTTCTGTAGTTGTCTTTTGTGAGTTTTAGTCCATATCCTCTTGTGTCCCTTGTGTCCCTCTTCAGCAGGTCTATCCTATCGGGAAGCTCCATATTATTCATTATTCTGTAGATGGTCAACAGGTCGCCTCTTTCTCTTTTCTGCTCCAGTGTTGGTAATTCCAGTCTCTCCAGTCTCTTTTCATACGTAAGAGCCGACAAGATTGGGGCCAGTTTGGTGGCCGCTCTTTGTAGCCTTTCAATTTTCCTGATATTCTTCCTCATGTTAAGTGACCACAGTACTGCTGCATATTCCAGTCGTGGTCTGATCAAGCATGCCAATAACTTTTTCACCATATCTTCATTAATATATGATAATACAATTCTAATATTTCTCAGTAAGTTGTAGGTCTCACCAACAATTTTATTTATATGTTTACTGGGGGACATTTCCTTTGTTATGAGAACTCCCAGGTCCTTTTCACTTTTTACCTTCTTAATCTTCTCTTCTCCAAGTTTATATTGTCTTGTTGTGTGTGTGTAATTCACCTCGGTCACCTACTGGTCACCCAGCCAGTCTTCCCCATTACGGAGTGAGCTAAGAGCTCATAAACTGATCTTCGGGTAGGACCGAGACCACACCATACACAACACACACTGGGAAAGCGAGGCCACAACCCCTCGAGTTACATCCCGTACCTATTTACTGCTAGGTGAACAGGGGCAACACATTAAGAGGCTTGCCCATTTGCCTTGTCGCTTCCAAGGATTCGAACCCGGCCCTCTCAATTGTGAGTTGAGTGTGCTAACCACTACACTATGCGGTGTGTGGGTGTGTGTGTATTTACCTAGTTGTAGTTTTACAGGGCCTGGCCTTTATGCTCGTGTGGCCCGTCTCCATATCTACACTTATCCAATTTTTCTTTAAAACTATGCACACGGTGTATGTGTAATTTTTCACCATGGTCACCCAGCCAGTCTTCCCCATTACGAAGCAAGCTCAGAGCTCATAGACTGATCTAAGACCACAACACACTCCACACACCAGGAAAGCGAGGCCAAAACCCCTCAAGTTACATCCCGTACCTATTTACTGCTAGGTGAACCGGGGCTACACATTAAGAAGCTTGCCCATTTGCCTCGCCGCCTCCGGGATTCGAACATGGATCCTCTCGAGTGTGAGTCGAGCGTGCTAACCACTACACTACGCAGTGTGTGTCTGTGTATGTGTGTGTATTTACCTAGTTGTAGTTTTACAGGGCCTGGGCTTTATGCTCGTGTGGCCCCATCTCCATATCTACACTTATCCAATTTCTCTTTAAAACTATGTACACTCTTTGCTGACACCACTTCCTCACTCAAACTGTTCCAAGTCTCAACACATCTTTGCGGAAAACTAAATTTTTTAACATCTCTCAGATATCTTCCCTGCCTCAGTTTCTTTCTATGCGATCTTGTGCTTCTAATGTCATATTCTTCTCTCAGGATTAGTTTCTCATTATCCACTTGATCCATTCTGTTAATCAATTTATAAACTTGTATCAGATCCCCTCTCTCTCTTCTCTGTTCCAGGGTTGGTAGATCCATAGCTTTTAGTCTCTCCTCATATGTCATCCCTTTAAATTCTTGAACCATTCTTGTAGCCATTTTTTGTAGTCTCTCCAACTTCCTTATGTGTTTCTTTTTATGGGGGGTCCACACAACTCCTGCATATTCCAATCTAGGTCTTATTTTAGTACTTATCAATTTCTTCATCATTTCTTTGTCCATATACTGAATTGTTAATCCAATATTCCTTACCAAATTATATGTCTGAAAATTCTATCAATATGGCTTACCAGTTGATTGTTTTCTTCCATTGTCACTCCCAAGTATTTTTCCATTTTTGTTTTCTCCAGTTCTACTCCATCTCCCATCTTATAGATTCCCACGGGTCGTCTTTCACTCTTTCCATTTTCCATGACATGGCTTTTGTCCTCATTGAATTCCATTTCCCACTTTTCACTCCATTCCCAGATCTTATTTAGGTCTTCCTGTAGTATTTCACAATCTTCTTTTTGCTTTATAACTTTGCACAGTTTTGTATCATCTGCAAACAGATTTATGTAGCTGTTCACTCCTTCTGGCATGTTGTTAATATAAATGAGGAAAAGTATTGGTGCCAATACTGATCCCTTTCTACTGCTCTCCACTTTGACTTTATATCTTAAACTACTGTCCTTATTTCTCTCCCCCTCAAATAATTTTCTATCCATCTCAATGTGCTTCCTTTTAAGCCACCCTTCTCCTCTAACTTCCATAGTAATCTTGCATGTGGCACTTTGTCAAACACCTTTTTTAAATCCAAATAAATACAGTCAACCCATCCCTCTCTCTCTTGTACTCTATCAACTATTCTAGAATAGAAACTCAATAAATTAGTTACACACGACCGTCTTTTTCTAAAACCAAATTGGCTATTTGATATGTGTGTGTGTGTGTGTGTGTGTGTGTGTGTGTGTGTGTGTGTGTGTGTGTGTGTGTGTGTGTGTGTGTGTGTGTGTGTATTTACCTAGTTGTAGTTTTACAGGGCCTGGGCTTTATGCTCGTGTGGCCCCGTCTCCATATCTACACTTATCCAATCTTACTTTAAAAGTGTGCACACTCGTTGCAGACACTACTTCTTCATCTAAACTGTTCCACGTCTCAATACATCTCTGGAAACTATATTTTTAATATCTCTCAGACATCTTCCCTTTCTCAGCTTTTTACTATGCGATCTTGTGCTTGGTGTCATATTCTTCTCTCAGGATCAGTTTCTCATTATCCACTTGGTCCATTCCGTTGATCAATTTATAGACTTGTATCAGGTCTCCTCTCTCCCTTCTTTGTTCCAAGGTTGGTAGATCCATAGCCTTTAGTCTCTCCTCATATGTCATCCCTTCAAGTTCTGGGACCATTCTTGTAGCCATGTTTTGTAGCCTCTCCAATTTCCTTATGTGTTTCTTTTTATGAGGGGTCCACACTACTCCTGCATATTCCAATCTGGGTCTTATTATAGTATTTATCAATTTCTTCATCATTTCTTTGTCCATGTAGTGAAATGCTACTCCAATATTCCTCACCAAATTATATGTTTCTCTAAAAATTCTATCAATATGGCTTACTGGTTGATTGTTTTCTTCCATCGTCACTCCTAAGTCCTTTTCCTTTTTGACTTTCTCCAGTTCTACTCCATCTCCCATCTTATACATTCCCACAGGTCGTCTTTCACTCTTTCCCATTTCCATGACATGGCTTTTGTTCACATTGAATTCCATTTCCCACTTCTTACTCCATTCCCAGATCTTATTTAGGTCTTCTTGCAGCATTTCACAATCCTCCTTTTGCTTTATAACTCTGCACAGTTTCATATCATCCGCAAACAAATTTATGTAGCTGTTCACTCCTTCTGGCATGTCGTTAATATAAATGAGGAAAAGTACTGGTGCCAATACTTTCTACTGCTCTCCACTTGGACTTCATATCTTTAACTACCGTCCTTATTTCTCTCCCCCTCAAATAATTTTCTATCCATCTCAATGTGCTTCCTTTTAAGCCACCCTTCACCTCGAACTTCCACAGTAATCTTGCGTGTGGCACTTTGTCAAACGCCGTTTTTAAATCCAAATAGATGCAGTCAACACATACCCCTCTCTCTCTTGTACTCTATCAACTATTCTAGAATAGAAACTCAATAAATTAGTTACACAAGACTGTCCTTTTCTAAAACCAAATTGGCTATTTGATATTAATTTGTTGTCTTCAAGGAACTCGATCCATTGTTTCTTTATTATTCTTTCACACATCTTGCATATTACACTAGTTAGTGATACCAGTCTGTAATTTAAAGGTTCTTCTTTCCTTCCACTCTTATATATGGGAACCACCTCAGCTCTTTTCCATTCTACTGGCACTGTTCCATTTTCTATTGAGCATTTTATGATGTTGTATATAGGACTTGCTAGTTCTTCCCTACATTCTTTCAGTATTCTGCCTGAGACTTCATCCGGTCCCATTGCCTTCTCTTCATCCAGTTCCTTCATTAACTCTTTTATTTCAAGCTTGGTTACTTTAATCTCTTTCATATAGACTGTCTCTCTATTACCCTGTGGCCTTTCAAATTTGGATTCTTTAGTGTGTGTGTGTGTGTGTGTGTGTGTGTGTGTGTATTCACCTAGTTGTATTCACCTAGTTGTAATTTTACAGGGCCTGGGTATCATACTCGTGTGGCCCCGTCTCCATATCTACACACATCCAACTTTCCTTTAAAACTATGCACACTCCTCGCTGACACCACCTCCTCACTCAAACCATTCCACACCTCCACACATCTTTGTGGGAAACTATATTTTTTCACATCCTTCAAGCATATTCCCTTGGCTATCTTTTTACTATGCGATCTTGTAGTTCTACTTAAGTTTTCCTCTCTCAACATCATTTGCTCATTATCCACTTCATCCAGTCCATTCAACAGTTTATAAACCTGTATTAAATCTCCTCTTTCTCTTCTTTGTTCCAAGGTAGGCAAATTCATTTCTTTTAATCTCTCCTCATAGGTCATTTCTGCCAATTCCGGAACCATTTTTGTTGCCATTCTCTGCAATCTCTCCAACTTCCTTATATGCTTCTTTTTATAAGGAGACCAGACCACTCCAGCATATTCCAATCTTGGTCTAATTACCATACTAATTAATTTCTTCATCATATCTTTATCCATATAATGGAAGGCTAATCCAATATTTGTTATCAAATTATACGTTTCTCCAAACATCTTATCAATATGAGCCTCAAACTGCCCATGGTCTTGTATTATCACTCCCAAATCCTTTTCCTTTTCCACCTTTTCAACACTACTTCTTCACCCATCTTATATGACCCTCTTGGCCGTCTTCCACTCTTTCCCATCTCCATCACATGACTTTTGCTCAGATTAAATTCCATTTGCCACCTCTTGCTCCACTCCCAAATCTTATCCAGGTCTGCCTGTAAAATTTCACAATCTTCTTCACTCTTCACACACCTACACAACTTCGCATCATCCGCAAACAAATTAATATAACTGTTTACTCCTCTGGCATGTCATTTATATATACCAGGAAAAGTATTGGTGCCAGCACTGAGCCTTGTGGGACTCCACTCTCCACCACCAACCAGTCCGACCTTGCATCCCTTATTACCGTTCTCATCTCCTCCATCTCAAGTAGTTTTCCATCCACTTTAACACTTTTCCTTTCAGTCCTCCATAAATCTCTACTTTCCATAACAGTCTCGTGAGGTACCTTGTCAAAAGCTTTCTTTAAATCCAAATATACACAGTCCATCCATCCTCTCTCTCCTGTATTTTGTCAACCACTCTTGAATAAAAGCTCAGTAGATTTGTTACACATGACCTCCCTTTCCTGAAGCCAAATTGATGATCCGATAATAACTTATGATCCTCCAGGAACCGTATCCAATATTTCTTTATCACCCTCTCACAAATCTTACCGACCACACTTGTTAGAGACACAGGTCTATAGTTAAGAGGCTCTTCCTTACTGCCTCCCTTATAAATGGGCACCACTTCAGCTCTCTTCCACTCTACTGGTACTTCCCTGTTTCTAATGAGCACCTTATAATATCATATAATGGATCAATCAATTCTTCTCTACACTCCTTCAATAATTTTCCTGAAACTTCATCTGGTCCCATCGCTTTATCATCTTTAAGTTCCTCCAACATTTTATATAACTCCTTTTAGGTATCTTAATGTCCTCCATGTGCACATTTCCTTGTACATTCTGTGGCTTTACAAACATTGTTTCTTTAGTAAATACTTGCTGAAACCTATTATTTAGCAATTCCGCTATATTCTTAGGGTCATCTACTATCCCTTGCTCTCCTTTTAATCTTTCAATGGACTCTCTCTTTTAAGTTTACCATTTATGAACCTGTAAAACAATTTTGGATGTTCCTTACTCTTGTCTACAATATCTTTTCAAATTTTCTTTCTTCCTCCTCCTTACCCTCACATACTCATTTCTTGCCACTCTATAATTCTCCTTATTTAGTATATTCCTGCTCTTTTCCATCTTTTCCAAGCCACATCTCTCTTTTCCTTAGCCTTAACACAAGTTGCATTAAACCAATCCTTTCTTCCTTCCTCTCTTGGTTTATACTTTGGTACAAATTTCATAACTCCTTCTTTATAATATTTCATAAAAATCTCATATTTCTTTTGCACTTCTCTGATTTGTAACATCTCCTCCCAATCTAATTTTCTGAAATAATTTTTCAAACTTTCTGTGTCCATCTTTCTATAATTCAATCTACCACTCCTGTATGTCTCGTCCTTCCTTCGCTGTGTTGTTGCTATCTGCATTTCCATAACCACATGATCACTCTTTCCCAAAGGACACTTGTATTGTATATCTCCACATAGGTACACTTTTCTTGTTAACACCAAATCCAGTCTAGCCGGTTCATCATCTCCTCTATATCTAGTATTTTCCTTCACCCTCTGTTCCATCATATTTTCCATCATTAGATTAAGAAATCTCTCTCCCATGCTTCTTCTCCAACACCACTTACTAGATTTTCCCAATCCACCTCCTTACAATTAAAATCTCCTACTAGTATCACCTTTCTTTTTCCAGATAATACACTTTCCAAACTCTGTAAAGTATCCTTGATCATATTGTCGTATTCCTTAATGTCCAAGAATTTGTTTTAGGAGACATAGGTCACCATGATTATTAATTCTTTTCCATCACTTTTTATCCTTATGCTTATCACTTCTGCGTTGTTCTTCCCATACCAAACCTTATCCACATTTATTTATTTCTTCGTCATAATCATAACTCCTCCTCCACCTTTACTCTCCTATCCTTTCTCCATATATTATATTTATTATCCAAATTTATCTTTGTTTTTTCATGCAATTTTGTCTCAGTCAAACACACGATATCAGGCTTCTCCACTATCATATAGTCTTGCAATTCCAATCTACTTGACAGTATCCCATCTATATTAGTATACATTACGGTCCACCCACTGCTCCCTCTAGGGGTTCCTCCGTATTTCTTCTTTCCACATACCACTTTCTGACTCTCTCTCCTATAACTCTCCAAAAAAACTTTTCTCTTTCCTCCTCAGACCGCTCATCATTTTTCCTTCTTGCCTCTTCCACCAATTCCTTATATCTTCTCCTCTCTTCCTCATTTCTATTCTTTCTCACAAACACCTCTTTACAACCTTCTATCTCTCTTAACTTTGATGTTCTATATAGGACATCCTCCGCAGATTGTTGTGACTTCAGTACTACTTTAATCGGTCTGTTCACTCCCTCCTTATACGGACCCAGTCTATGGATCTCTTCCACTTTTTCTTGTAGGTCTTTTTTTTCATCATCATTTAGATATTTGAACAGATCTCTTACCGTTTTCAATTCTTCCCTAATTCTCTTCGGCTTATATGTTATATTTTGTTCTTTCATCCCAGATATTAACACACTCTTCTTCTTTTCTGCTATTTCCCTTATCAATGTTTCCTTATTCTTCATTACATTAATCAGTTCCTTGGACCTTTCTTTTTTGTCTTCCTTCAACTGATCTTTAATTATTTCTTGTAATCCAACCATCTCTGCTTCCCTCGACTCAGTCCATTGTGTTTTCTTCAGTTCCCATTCCCTTTCAAGCCTTTCATTCTGCTCACTAATCATTTCCTTAAAGTCATCTTTCTCCTTTACTACTCTATCCATTTTCTCCTCCAACCATCTCTTGTATTTTTCAACCTCCACCTTCAAATGCGCATTCTCATCCACCAATCGTTTTTCATTTTCCTCCAGTCTCTTAACTCTTTCCTTCAAAGCCTTGCGGAATTCTCTATCCTGCTCCTCCTCACTCCTCTGAACTTTTAATTCCTTCACTAACTCCTCAAATCTGTTCTCCAACATCACCAATCTACCTTGCAATGTTGCCCCTGTTGAAGCTGGACTCATGCTTTGACTGGCCACTTTTGGCTTTGCTCCCTGGGCCTCATCAACATATTTTTGAATTTGGTAATTTATTCCTTACCGGTCTATCCATTTTTCCTTACTTTTCCTGGGAACATGTGGGTGTGTGGTCACTGGGGGCCAGGCCTGGTAGTTACGTGTGTGGTTGGATGCGTTGGCGGCTGCTATGGCTGGCCTTTGTAGGTTCCCGCTCTGTCGTTTGGAGTGTGGAGGTTCTCCCACCTCCGATCACTCCCATGTACACGCCACCAGGCTACGTTCATTCTGTACACTCGTTCACTCGCTCTGGTCGCCCCTCAATAGCAATAACTATTCTCACTCAAGCACATTGCTTAGCGTGTGGAGTGTTATTTAGATGCCGTTCATGCGCAGGAGGCACGTCCGTTCTCCACGGAGCGCAGAGTGTTCTCCACGGAGCGGTGTGTGTGTGTGTGTGTGTGTGTGTGTGTGTGTGTGTGTGTGTGTGTGTGTGTGTGTGTGTGTGTGTGTATTTACCTAATTGTATTTACCTAATTGTAACATACGGGAAAAGAGCTATGCTCGTGTTGTCCCGTCTCCATATCTATTAATGTCCAGCTTTTTCTTAAAATCATGAATATTCCTTGCGTTGACCACTTCCACGTCTAAACTATTCCATGCTTCCACCCTTCTATGAGGAAGCTATATTTTTCACATCTCTCCTATAAGTGGCCATTTTAGTTTTTCCCATGCCCTCTCGACATTCTTTCATTCCACATACACAGATCTTCCCTATCCATTTTTCCATGCCAATCATCACTCTGTATATTGCTATCAGGTCTCCCTTTCTCTTCTGTTTTCCAGGGTCGGAAGTTGCATTCTTTTCAGTCTGTCTTCATAAGTCAAATCTCTTAAGTCAGGCACCATTTTGTTGCAGCCCTCTGTACTTTCTCTAGTTTCCTTATGTGTTTCTTTAAGTTCGGAGCCCACTGTATTGTTGCATATTCAAGCCTCGGTCTTATCATTGCAGTAATTATTTTCTTCATCATTTCTTCATCTAAATATACGAACGCCACTCTTATGTTCCTCAATAAGTTCAATACTTCTCCAATTATTTTGTTTATATGTCTCTCTGGCGATAGGTCATTGGTAATTGTCACCCCAAGGTCTTTTCTTCATGACTGGTTTTATGTCTTCATTTCCTATCTTGTACATACTCCTGATTCTTCTTTCACTCTTGCCAAACTCTATTTTCTTGCATTTTGTCGTGTTGAACTCCATTTGCCATGTACAGCTCCATTTCCATATTCTGTCCAAGTCTTCCTGGAGTAGTTCGCAATCTTTGTCACATCTCACTTTTCTTAACAATTTTGCATCGTCTGCAAATAGGCTCACATAACTGGACACCCCATCCACCATGTCATTTATGTAGACCGCGAACATTACTGGTGCCAACACTGATCCCTGTGGAACTCCACTCTCCACCAAGCCCCATTCTGATGGTCTGTCCTTAATTATTGTTCTCATTTCTCTTCCTACCAAAAGTCTTCCATCCATTTTAGTAAACTGCCATGCACTCCTCCTACCATTTCAAGTTTCCAGATCAGTCTCCGGTGTGGTACCTTATCAAAGGCCTTTTTTAAATCCAGATATATTCCATCAGCCCAACCATCTCTTTCCTGTATTACATCTATCACCCTCGAATAGTAACATATCAGGTTTGTCGTGCATGAACGCCCTTTTCTAAAACCAAATTGACACTCACAAAGTATGTCATTTTCTCCAAGAAGTCTGTCCATCTATTCTTCACCACCCTCTCACACATCTTAGCTACCACACTTGTAAGTGACACTGGTCTATAGTTCAATGGGTCTCTCTTGTTACCTGATTTATAGATTGGGACAATGTTAGCTCTTTTCCAGTCTTGGGGCACTACACCTTCCCTTAATGAGGCATCAATTACTTCACAAACTTTTTCTGCCAGTTGCTCCTGCATTCTCTTAAAATCCATCCTGATACCCCATCAGGTCCCACAGCTTTTCTCACTTCTAAACTCCCCATCATATTCTTGATCTCCTCCACAGTTACTTGAAACTCCTTCATAATCCCTTTCTGTTCCATTACCAGTGGTTTGTCAAAAGCAGTCTCCTTTGTGAATACCTTCCGAAAGCATCCATTCATAGCCTCTGCCATTTCCTGGGATCTTCACTGCATACTCCATTTACTTCTAAACTTTCAATACTTTCTCTATTTTTGATGTTGTTGTTCACATGTCTGTAAAAAGCCTTGGTTGGTCTTTACATTTATCAATTATATCCTTTTCTTGTTTCTTTCTTTCTTCTCTTCTAATCAACACATATTCATTTCTTGCTCTTTTGTAACTTTCCACTGCTTAATCCGTCTTTTCCTTCTCCACCTCTTCCATGCATCCTCTTTTCTTGTTCTAGCCTTTTCACATCTATCGTTAAACCAGTCCTGCTTTCCAACTTCTCTATGTTGTCTTATTGGTACAAATTTTTCTCACCTTCTTTGTATATTTTATAAATTCCTTCCACTTTTCATTTGCTCCCTTAGCACTCTTGAATTTCATCCAATTTGTCTCTTGAAAGAATTTCTTTAGGTTTCCAAAATCTGTCTTGGCATAATTCCATCTTCCCACTTTATATTCTTCATTTCTTCTAGATTTCTCTTCATCTATCACCTTGAACTCCAAAACTGCATGATCACTCTCCTCAATGACCATTGGCTCTGTACTAAAGACCAAGTCCAGTCTTGACGATGCTCCCTCTCCTCCAAACCTAGTATCTTCTTTGACCCACTGAGTTAACACATTTTCCATTGCCAGTGTCAATAGTGTATTTCCCCATGTTGTCTCTGATCCTTCCATTGACCAGTCCTCCCAACACACCTCTTTACAATTAAAATCTCCCATCATTATAGTTCGTTCACAGCCACCCAACATTTCTTCCAGACATGTTCCTGTATCACTTATCATTTCTTCATATTCCTGTACTGACCATGCATTTGTCTTAGGTGGTACGTACACCACTATGTAGTGCCTCTTTTTCCTTCATTAGTTTCTGCTCTGATCTTTAGCACTTCTGCCTTTCCCATACCTTCTTTCACTTGATCCACCTTTATATCTTTTTAACCAGCAACATCACTCCTCCTCCCATCTTACCTACTCTATTTCTTTTCCAAACATTATATTTCCTTCTCCAACCATCATCAGGTCTTCTCCCTCTCTCAGTTTTGTTTCAGTAAGACCCACAATATCTGGGTTCTTGTCCCTCAAGTAATCGTTGAGTTCTAAAATCCCGATATCACTCCATTTATGTTGGAATACATTACATTCCGCTCATACGTAAGTTTCTTTAGTCCTTTCTTGCTGTACTTTTCTGGGTTATGAACCACTTCCTCAGTCTCATATCCAAGATTCTCCAGAAAAACTCTTTCTTCTCCTCTTCTGTCCTCTCTTCATTTTTTTCAAAGCCTCCTTTCTCAACTCATTTAACATTTCTCTTTCCTTTTCACCGAGATCTCTTCTCAACCAAATCTTCCTTGTTGTTTCCTGCTGGGCTAGCCTCCATGACTTCTCCACCAATTCATCTACATCCTTTTGTGACTTAAGTTTGATTCTTATTGGCCTCATACCTTCTCCTGTGAACTTTCCAATTCTATGGAAGTCCTCTATTTCTTGTACTAGGTCTTTTCCTCCTCCTGCACCACATTAATGATATTATTTATCACCTTTTTATGTTTTCTCTCTCTCCATTTTACTCGGTGTCTTATCCTCCTCCACACCAAATATCACCACACATCTCTTTTTGTCTACAGTTTCCCTCACCAATGTCTCATTTGACTTAATAACCTTCACCACTTTCTCAGCAATCTTCTCTTCTATGATCTGTTGATCTATAATTTCAGCAAGGCCCAAAGTTTTCTCCCAGACTCTTTGATTTCCTTTTCCAGACTTGCAACTTTGTAATTTACCTCCTTTCTTTCCACTTCCTGACTTTTTCCATTCAGCCTGCTTCTCCATCACTTTTCCTAGAGATTCTCCACATTTTCGCAATTCACTTTAATTAGCTTAACTTCCTCTTTCAGTACTTCATTTTCCTTCTTCATATCGGCACATTCTTTCATTACATTGTCATAACTCGTTTCCAGGCCCCATACTTTTCAAACAGTTTTCAATTTTACCTTCCAACTCCAGAATTTTCTTCACATAAACGCTCTTCTCCATTATTCCTTGAAATCCTGTGAAGTCTGATTCATCTTTCGAGTTCACGGCCGCCATGTTGCGCAGATGTAAACAAACCAGCTGATGGCTCAAACGCAGGCTACAGTTTATATTCACCTTCCCTGGACATTATTTTGCTAATCAACAGTTAACATGACTATATGGAGACGGGACAAACATTACGAGCTCCTTTCCCACCTTGGTTACTCTTAGGCAATGGTAACTGTAGAATTAGAGATGATTGCTCTGGAGCTCAGCGACCACATCCGCCCTCGTTCTCATTTCTCTTCCTACCAAAAGTCTTCCATCCATTTTGTGTGTGTGTGTGTGTAACTGTAGAATTAGAGATGATTGCTCTGTCCGCCATCGACGTGTGTGTGTGTGTGTGTGTGCATTTATCTAGTTGTCCTCTATTATTCATTGTGTATCTCAGAAGTATCTCATGAATCTTCTTCCCTTGCTCTCACACTCCTAACATGCCTCATTACAAAATGAAATCTCCAATTTTCAAAGGCTACACAGATCATGAGCTGGGTTCTCAGGAGTGCTTCTTCTGTCAATGATATAGAAATCTTGTCATTCTGTTACTTGACCCATGAAATCATCCTTAAAATCTGTCACACAAACTAGTGCCCTCTGAATGTACAGGAGGTGCAATGCACGAGTGTTTCAGAACAGTATGTGATTCCTTTCTGTTTGCAGGGAAGTGGGGATGGACTGGAGGCAAGACTGGTCAGAATGAAGGATGCTGTGGTTCGGCTGCAACTCATGAACGACCTGAATGATGAGAATGCAAAGACACTGTTGCATCAAACTATAAGCAACACAAAGCAGTTCTTGACAGAGCTTTCTGAAGTGAGTACTAAAGAAACGGGTTATAATGTAGTGTAGCCAAATGTTAAGCCACAGTATTCAGGTCAGCAGTAACAGCAGCAGATTCAGGCTTGATAAACTAAGGCTTAGTAAAAGACAGGAAGAAATCAATCATGCTGGTGGTGGTGGTGGTGGTGGTGGATGTGATGGTGGTGGTGGTGGTGGCATCAGTTATCACCTCTCTTCCTTCTCTACAGAAGCTGCCCAATGTACCAGACCTCATCTTAGACCTTGCTAACAGAGACTTTTGTTCCACTGATTTTGTCACTGATATTGAAGACACGGTAAGTAAACTATTTCTTCAAGATACAGTACAGTGACTCTGTCCAGTGTCCAACTCCTTATTGCAAGAGTGAACCAGTATTCTCAAATGTTCATTCCTTTTCCTGATATACTTTGTAACTTCCTGCCAGCTTCAGTATTTCCTCCTTTCTGTGACTTGAACTCTTTCAAGAAGCAAGCTTTATAACACTTCACTAATCCTCCACTTTTAATATGGCCCTATTTTTTACCTTTCTCTAGAGAGTGAGACTCTCAATGGCCATTTTTTCCACTTTTGCTAGCCTTGCCCAATACCAAAAAATTACAAACCATGATTCATTAAGTAATTATAGTATCATAAGTACAAGTCTTCTTAGGCAGATTAAATTGATTAATTATTTTCATATAATTATCATATTACATAATTAATATAAGTCATAACTCTTTTTTAACCTTAAGTTTTGACCTTTCTCTTCATTCACCCACATGACATGCAATCTACCTAACAAAATTATAATATATAAATTTAATAAATGAATCAATAAATAAGATAAATCATCACTTACAATTCCCAATGTTTACAAAGTATGGTCCATTTAAGCAAACTTTGAGGAATCTGCAGCATTTAAACTTTTGTTCTTTATCAATCAGTGAATAATTACAAGTTACAGTTTGTAACATTTGCAAGCTGCCGTCCATCAAAGCAATTTTTATTCTGATACAATGCTGACACTGGCCAAGGCCAACACAAGGAGTGAAGGGGCAAATGCCTGCTGTCATTCACATCCTTCCATCCAACTCACCAAGCCTCAAATTCAGGATGTGCTTTTCACCTTCTTTGAGAGATTGCCACCCTCTTGACCCCACCTCTCTCTTTTCCATTCCTTCTTGCCTTGGTCAGTGTCCCTCTTACATAAATAAATAAATAAATAAATAAAAGAGAAGCAAAAAGAAAAGTTAATAACACAAGAGATGAATAAAAGTTTGTTTAATGGATTGCAACTGGTAACTAATGTATTATGAATTGTAAATTGAAATGAAGAAAGAAAAAGTAAATACTGTACACATTAAAAGATACCAAAAGGTTCATTTAATGGACCATACCTTGTAAATGTTAGGATTTGTAAATTATTCCTTATATATTCATAGCATTATAAATATTTGTGTGTGTATATATATATATATATATATATATATATATATATATATATATATATATATATATATATATATATATATATATATATATATATATATATATATATATATATATATATATATATATATATATATATATATATATATATATATATATATATATATATATATATATATATATATATATATATATATATATATATATATATATATATATATATATATATATATATATATATATATATATATATATATATATATATATATATATATATATATATATATATATATATATATATATATATATATATATATATATATATATATATATATATATATATATATATATATACACACACACACAGTTCCACTTTGCAGCCTATCAACTGGAAGAAAGTGCTCATGAAATTCCTCAACATCAGTGATACAAACATTGATTCGTACGAAATTTCAAGATACTGCGGCTTGGATAACATAATTAAGGTGCTGTATGAGCATAGCAGGTGAGTGTCTGGATCTGTTCATGATGTTCCCTTGCCACACACACACTCCACTCTGAAACACTCTGGCTCCATTGTGACATACCACTGACTCATTGACTAACCCCACACACACACACACACACACACGATATAATTGATAAATGTAAAGACCAACCAAGGCTTTTTTACAGACATGTGAACAACAACATCAAAAATAGAGAAAGTATTGAAAGTTTAGAAGTAAATGGAGTATGCAGTGAAGATCCCAGGGAAATGGCAGAGGTTATGAATGGATGCTTTCGGAAGGTATTCACAAAGGAGACTGCTTTTGACAAACCACTGGTAATGGAACAGAAAGGGATTATGAAGGAGTTTCAAGTAACTGTGGAGGAGATCAAGAACATGATGGGGAGTTTAGAAGTGAGAAAAGCTGTGGGACCTGATGGGGTATCAGGATGGATTTTAAGAGAATGCAGGAGCAACTGGCAGAAAAAGTTTGTGAAGTAATTGATGCCTCATTAAGGGAAGGTGTAGTGCCCCAAGACTGGAAAAGAGCTAACATTGTCCCAATCTATAAATCAGGTAACAAGAGAGACCCATTGAACTATAGACCAGTGTCACTTACAAGTGTGGTAGCTAAGATGTGTGAGAGGGTGGTGAAGAATAGATGGACAGACTTCTTGGAGAAAAATGACATACTTTGTGAGTGTCAATTTGGTTTTAGAAAAGGCGTTCATGCACGACAAACCTGATATGTTACTATTCGAGGGTGATAGATGTAATACAGGAAAGAGATGGTTGGGCTGATGGAATATATCTGGATTTAAAAAAGGCCTTTGATAAGGTACCACACCGGAGACTGATCTAGAAACTTGAAATGGTAGGAGGAGTGCATGGCAGTTTACTAAAATGGATGGAAGACTTTTGGTAGGAAGAGAAATGAGAACAATAATTAAGGACAGACCATCAGAATGGGGATTGGTGGAGAGTGGAGTTCCACAGGGATCAGTGTTGGCACCAGTAATGTTTGCGGTCTACATAAATGACATGGTGGATGGGGTGTCCAGTTATGTGAGCCTATTTGCAGACGATGCAAAATTGTTAAGAAAAGTGAGATGTGACAAAGATTGCGAACTACTCCAGGAAGACTTGGACAGAATATGGAAATGGAGCTGTACATGGCAAATGGAGTTCAACACGACAAAATGCAAGAAAATAGAGTTTGGCAAGAGTGAAAGAAGAATCAGGAGTATGTACAAGATAGGAAATGAAGACATAAAACCAGTCATGAAGAAAAAGACCTTGGGGTGACAATTACCAATGACCTATCGCCAGAGAGACATATAAACAAAATAATTGGAGAAGTATTGAACTTATTGAGGAACATAAGAGTGGCGTTCGTATATTTAGATGAAGAAATGATGAAGAAAATAATTACTGCAATGATAAGACCGAGGCTTGAATATGCAACAATACAGTGGGCTCCGAACTTAAAGAAACACATAAGGAAACTAGAGAAAGTACAGAGGGCTGCAACAAAATGGTGCCTGACTTAAGAGATTTGACTTATGAAGACAGACTGAAAAGAATGCAACTTCCGACCCTGGAAAACAGAAGAGAAAGGGAGACCTGATAGCAATATACAGAGTGATGATTGGCATGGAAAAAATGGATAGGGAAGATCTGTGTATGTGGAATGAAAGAATGTCGAGAGGGCATGGGAAAAAACTAAAATGGCCACTTATAGGAGAGATGTGAAAAATATAGCTTCCCTCATAGAAGGGTGGAAGCATGGAATAGTTTAGACGTGGAAGTGGTCAACGCAAGGAATATTCATGATTTTAAGAAAAAGCTGGACATTAATAGATATGGAGACGGGACAACACGAGCATAGCTCTTTTCCCGTATGTTACAATTAGGTAAATACAATTAGGTAAATACACACACATACACACACACACACACACACACACACACACACACACACACACACACACATTGTGACATGGAACAGTTTAAATGAAGAAGTAGTGTCTGCAACAAGTGTGCATACTTTTAAAGTAAGATTGGATAAGTGTAGATATGGAGACGGGGCCACACGAGCATAAAGCCCAGGCCCTGTAAAACTACAACTAGGTAAATACAGACACACACTTCACAGACACAGACGAGACGCGGGCTAAGAACCGAAAATGAAGAACTAAAAGTGCAAATGGCGAACTATAAGAAATTGATGGAAGAAGGACTCGGTAAAGCCAAGAAAGAAAAAGAAAAGCTAAAAGATCTAGTTAAGAAAGAAGAAGAAAGAGTACAAGACATGATTAAAAAAGAAGTACAAGCATGGAGAATCCAAGATAAGAAAGACAAGGAATCATTTCAAGAAGTATTTCAAGAACAGTTAAAAGAAAGAGATGAAAATATGACAAGCAAAATGATAGGAGTCCTCAAGAAAAAAGAAAATTTAGTAAGAGAAATTGCGGAAAAAAGAAGTGTAATTATTTTTGGACTGAAAGAAAAAATGTTAAATATAGACCAAGAAGGAAAAGACGAAATGAAATCAGTAAAAGACCTACTAAAACATCTGAATGACGAGGATAGACAGAACTTAGAAGAGGAAGTAGAAGAAATCCATAGAATGGGACCATATCAAGAAGGAACAGTGAGACCAATTAAGATATTACTAAAATCACAAGCAGCAGCAGAAGAAGTACTATATAGAAAAACGAAACTCAGAGAAACAGAAGGTTGCAAAGATATATATATAAAGAAAAATAGAAACGAGGAGGAAAGGAAGAGACACAATGAACTGGTGGCAGAAGCAAGAGAAAAAAATAATGAAAGGTCAGAGGAGGAGAAGAAGGCATTTTTTTGGAGAATTATAGGAGACAGGATAAGGAAATGATATATAAAAGAGATAGAAGAGAAAAGAATGGAGCAAGTTTAACTAAAAATGATAAGAACAAGATTAAAAATGATGTATACAAACATAGATGGGATTTTATCTAGTAAATTAGAATTAAGAGATTACATAAAGAAAGAAGAACCAGATATTGTATGCCTGGTGGAAACAAAGTTAAATGAGGCAATAAAAATAGACATAGATAAAAGGTATAATATATGGAGGAGAGACAGAGTGGGTAAAGGAGGAGGAGGAATCATGATGATGTTAAGGAAGGAGATAGTGGTAAATCAAGTGGAGTTTGGGGAAGGAAAATCAGAAATACTGTATGTTAAGATGCATATTAACAAAAAGGAATTAACAATCATTGGAACATATGTGCCACCAAAAACAAACTCATGGACTAACCAAGAATATAGAGACATGATAGATGACACAATAAGGAGTCTTACAAGAATCATTAAGGAAAGGAGAAAAGTGATATTGATAGGAGATTTCAACTGTAAGGAGGTAGACTGGGAAAATTATGAAAGTGGTATGGGGGAAGATGCCTGGGAGATAGATTCCTGAACCTAATGATAGATAATTTGATGGTCCAAAGAGTAAAGGAAAACACAAGATTCAGAGGAAACGATGAACCGGCAAGATTAGACCTAGTTTTTACAAGGGATATACCAATTAACGATGATATAAGATACAAGTGCCCATTGGGAAAGAGTGACCATGTAATATTAGAGATGGATATAGAAGAAGGAAAGGAAGATAGAGATGAATCATACAAAGGAGACCGATTAAATTACAGAAAGGCTGATATTGAGAATCTCAAGAACTATTTTAAAACGTAAACTGGGAGGAGATGGAAAACTCATTAACGGTTCAAGAGAAATATAACTTATTTTTGGAAATATACAAAACTGGGGTCAGGGAATATGTTCCGAAATATAGACCTAAAGAAGAAGGAAAGAAAGATTGGTTTAATGCAAGATGTGCTAGGGCAAAGGAGAAACGAGATGGAGCATGGAAAAGGTGGAGAAGAAACAGAAATCCAGAAAATAAGGAAAACTTCAAAACAGCAAGAAATGAATATGCTAAGGTGAGAAAGGAAGAAGAAAAAACTATGAAAAGGACATTGTCGAAAAATGTAAAGAACAACCAAAATTGTTCTACAGATTCATAAATGGAAAAATAAGACAAAAAGAAACAATAGAAAGGTTAAAAGGAGAAAACGGAATGGTGGAAGACCCAAAAAGTATGGCAGAACTGTTAAATAGTAAATTTCATGAGGTCTTTACTGAGGAATCCAAATTTGAAAGACCACAGGGTAATAGAGACTGTCTATATGAAAGAGATTAAAGTAACCAAGCTTGAAATAAAAAAGTTGATGATGGAATTGGATGAGGAAAAGGCAATGGGACCGGATGAAGTCTCAGGCAGAATACTGAAAGAATGTAGGGAAGAACTAGCAAGTCCAATATACAACATCATAAAATGCTCAATAGAAAATGGAACAGTGCCAGTAGAGTGGAAAAGAGCTGAGGTGGTTCCCATATATAAGAGCGGAAGGAAGGAAGAACCTTTAAATTACAGGCCGGTATCACTAACTAGTGTAATATGCAAGATGTGTGAAAAAGTAATAAAGAAGCAATGGATCGAGTTTCTTGAAGACAACAAAATATTATCAAATAGCCAATTTGGTTTTAGAAAAGGTCGGTCATGTGTGACAAATTTATTGAGTTTCTACTCTAGAATAGTTGATAAAGTACAAGAGAGAGAGGATGGGTTGACTGTATTTATTTAGATCTAAAAAAGGCTTTTGATAAAGTGCCACATGAAAGATTACTATGGAAGTTAGAGGAGAAGGGTGGCTTAAAAGGAAGCACATTGAGATGGATGAAGAATTACTTAAGGGGGAGAGAAATAAGGACGATAGTTAAAGATATGAAGTCCAAGTGGAGAACAGTAGACAGCGGAGTGCCACAGGGGTCAGTATTGGCACCAATACTTTTTCTCGTATATATAAATGACATGCCAGAGGGAGTGAACAGCTACATAAATCTGTTTGCGGACGATGCGAAACTGTGCAGAGTCATTAAACAAAAAGAGGATTGTGAAATACTACAGGAAGACTTAAACAAGATCTGGAAATGGAGCAAAAAATGGGAGATGGAATTCAATGTGGACAAAAGCCATGTCATGGAAATGGGAAAAAGTGAAAGATGACCAGTGGGAATCTATAAGATGGGAGATGGAGTAGAACTAGAAAAAGTAAAAAAGGAAAAGGACTTGGGAGTGACAATGGAAGAAAATAATCAACCGGTTAGCCATATTGATAGAATTTTCAGAGAGACGTATAATTTGCTAAGGAATATTGGAGTAGCATTTCACTATATGGACAAGGAAATGATGAAGAAATTGATAAGTACTAAAATAAGACCTAGATTGGAATATGCAGGAGTTGTGTGGACTCCCCATAAAAAGAAACACATAAGAAAATTAGAGAGACTACAAAAAATGGCTACAAGAATGGTTCCAGAATTTAAAGGGATGGCATATGAGGAGAGACTAAAGGCAATGAATCTACCAACCTTGGAGCAGAGAACAGAGAGAGGGGATCTGATACAAGTTTATAAATTGATTAACTTGTAATAGGATAATGATGTAGAAGGATAATGAGAAACTGATCCTGAGAGAAGAATATGACTTTAGAAGCACAAGATCGCATAGTAAGAAACTAAGGAAGGGACGATGTCTGAGAGATGTTAAAAAAATTTAGTTTCCTGCAAAGATGTGTTGAGACTTGGAACAGTTTGAGTGAGGAAGTGGTGTCAGCAAAGAGTGTACATAGTTTTAAAGAAAAATTGGATAAGTGTAGATATGGAGATGGGACCACACGAGCATAAAGCCCAGGCCCTGTAAAACTACAACTAGGTAAATACAACTAGGTAAATACACACACACACACACACACACACACACACACACACACACACACACACACACACACACACACACACACACACACACACATGGAGTTCAACACGACAAAATGCAAGAAATTAGAGTTTGGCAAGAGTGAAAGAAGAATCAGGAGTATGTACAAGATAGGAAATGAAGACATAAAAACCAGTCATGAAGAAAAAGACCTTGGGGTGACAATTACCAATGACCTATCGCCAGAGAGACATATAAACAAAATAATTGAACTTATTGAGGAACATAAGAGTGGCGTTCGTATATTTAGATGAAGAAATGATGAAGAAAATAATTACTGCAATGATAAGACCAAGGCTTGAATATGCAACAATACAGTGGGCTCCGAACTTAAAGAAACACATAAGGAAACCTGACTTAAGAGATTTGACTTATGAAGAAAGACTGAACAGAATGCAACTTCCGACCCTGGAAAACAGAAGAGAAAGGAGAGACCTGATAGCAATATACAGAGTGATGATTGGCATGGAAAAAATGGATAGGGAAGATCTGTGTATGTGGAATGAAAGAATGTCGAGAGGGCATGGGAAAAAACTAAAAATGGCCACTTATAGGAGAGATGTGAAAAATATAGCTTCCCTCATAGAAGGGTGGAAGCATGGAATAGTTTAGACGTGGAAGTGGTCAACGCAAGGAATATTCATGATTTTAAGAAAAAGCTGGACATTAGTAGATATGGAGACGGGACAGTACGAGCATAGCTCTTTTCCCGTATGTTACAATTAGGTAAATACAATTAGGTAAATACACACACACACACACTGCACTTTGAAACACCATCATCCCCTTCCATAAAAATATCCAGTCTTCTTTTAAAGCTTACTATTGACTTAGCACTTACAATCTAAATAGTGAGTCTATTCCATTCATCCGTCACTCTAAAGTAAGGTGGCCAAACTTCCCAGTGCAAGAACCACATTAAAGAAATTTGCAATTTTATACAACTGCATAGTATATCAACCCAAATAATTCATATTTAAAACACAAAATAAAAGGCTTTTAAAGAAAAGCCACTCTGCAATGCATACACACAGTTACACATCTGCAGGAAGAAAACAAAATGCTAACAATATCATTTGGCATTGTTTGCTAACTTTCTCTGTCAAATTTACTAATATTTTTTGGTTTGCTTGAATCCTTTGTTTGAATGGTATGGGAAGCCACAAAGTCTACATGTTGCAGTGCCTTACCTGACCATCCATGATGATGTCTGAGCTTCTTTCAAAGCTCCCTATTGACTTGCCACTTACAACTTCATTAATGAATATTTCGGTCATTCACTTTTGTCTCTTACAAGAACATGAAGAAACATGGAAAGCTGCAGGAAATCATCAGGGCTATATGTGGCAGTCCCACACTGAAACATGCTTATTTATTTTCAGTTTTTCATCTATCACTCACATAAACAGAACAAACATTTAAAAATACAGTTAATCATCTCTGTGGCATTTGAAAATAGTGCCAATGAGAGAACAAAGCTTTTCTGAATACAAACCAAATTAAGAACTGAATACAAAACAAGACCTCTGCTTCTCAACAACACAACTTAACTTAACCAAACCCTTATGAAACTGAACTCTATTTAAACTAAGGTAATCAAACCAAACATAATCTAATCCAGAAGCCCACAAGAAATGAACAACATCCTGCTGCTGCTGTGGGCCGAGCGTATCTACACAGACTTTATAGAGCCGGTGGAGACCAGTGTGGGGAATCCAGAGTACTGTCTCAACGCTGCCATTGCCCTCATGGAAGACACCGCCTCCGTTCTCTACCTGCAGGCTGTGGCTCCAGACGTCAAAGCTCGCGATGCACAGGTTATAACATTGTGTTTTGTAGCTTGTGTCATCACCATGCTATCTAAAGGTCTTCAAAAGGTGCAGGGGATAGATCAAGAGTGCCACAGTGGTGCAGGGGATAGAACAAGAGTGCCACACTGGTGCAGGGGATAGAACAAGAGTGCCACACTGGTGCAGGGGATAGAACAAGAGTGCCACAGTGGTGCAGGGGATAGAACAAGAGTGCCACAGTAGTGCAGGGGATAGAACAAGGGTGATACAGTGGTGCAGGTGATAGAACAAGGGTGACACAATGGTGCAGGGGAACAAGGGTGACACAGTGGTGCAGGGGATAGCAAAAGGGTGATACAGTGGTACAGGGGTTAGAATAAGGGTGACATAGTGGTACAGGGGTTAGAACAAGGGTAACACAGTGATACAGGGGTTAGAACAAGGGTGATACAGTGGTACAAGGATTAGAACAAGGGTAACACAGTGATACAGGGGTTAGAATAGGGGTGACACAGTGGTACAGGGGTTAGAACAGGGGTGACACAGTGGTAAAGGGGTTAGAACAAGGGTGACACAGTGGTGCAGGAGTTAGAACAGGGGTGACATTGGTACAGGGGTTAGAACAGGGGTGACACAGTGGTACAGGGGTTAGAACAGGGGTGACACAGTGGTACAGGGGTTAAAACAGGGGTGACACAGTGGTACAGGGGTTAGAACAGGGGTGACACAGTGGTACAGGGGTTAGAACAGGGGTGACACAGTGGTACAGGGGTTAGAACAGGGGTGACACAGTGGTACAGGGGTTAGAACAAGGGTGACACAGTGGTACAGGGGTTAGAACAGGGGTGACACAGTGGTACAGGGGTTAAAACAGGGGTGACACAGTGGTACAGGGGTTAGAACAGGGGTGACACAGTGGTACAGGGGTTAAAACAGGGGTGACACAGTGGTACAGGGGTTAGAACAGGGGTGACACAGTGGTACAGGAGTTAGAACAGGGATGACAGTGGTACAGGGGTTAGAACAGGGGTGATGCAGTGGTACAAGTGTTAGAACAGGGGTGACACAGTGGTACAGGGGTTAGAACAGGGGTGACACTGTGGTACAGGGGTTAGAACAGGGGTGACACAGTGGTACAGGGGTTAGAACAGGGGTGACACAGTGGTACAGGGGTTAGAACAGGGGTGACACTGGTACAGGGGTTACAACAGGAATGACACAGTGGTACAAGGGTTAGAACAGGGGTGACACAGTGGTACAGGAGTTAAAACAGGGGTGACACAGTGGTACAGGAGTTAGAACAGGGATGACACAGTGGTACAGGGGTTAGAACAGGGGTGATGCAGTGGTACAGGTGTTAGAACAGGGGTGACACTGTGGTACAGGGGTTAGAACAGGGGTAACACAGTGGTACAGGGGTTAGAACAGGGGTGACACAGTGGTACAGGGGTTAGAACAGGGGTGACACTGGTACAGGGGTTACAACAGGAATGACACAGTGGTACAGGGGTTAGAACAGGGGTGATGCAGTGGTACAGGTGTTAGAACAGGGGTGACACAGTGGTACAGGGGTGACACTGTGGTACAGGGGTTAGAACAGGGGTGACACAGTGGTACAGGGGTTAGAACAGGGGTGACACAATGGTACAGGGGTTACAACAGGAATGACACAGTGGTACAAGGGTTAGAACAGGGGTGACACAGTGGCACAGGGGTTAGAACAGGGGTGACACAGTGGTACAGGGGTTAGAACAGGGGTGACACAGTGGTACAGGAGTTAGAACAGGGGTGACACAGTGGTACAGGGGTTAGAACAGGGGTGACACAGTGGTACAGGGATTAGAACAGGGGTGACACAGTGGTGCAGGGGTTAGAACAGGGGTGACACAGTAGTACAGGGATTAGAACAGGGATGACACAGTGGTACAGGGGTTAGAACAGGGGTGACACAGTGGTACAGGGGTTAGAACAGGGGTGACACTGTGGTACAGGGGTTAGAACAGGGGTAACACAGTGGTACAGGGGTTAGAACAGGGGTGACACAGTGGTACAGGGGTTAGAACAGGGGTGACACAGTGGTACAGGGGTTAGAACAGGGGTGACACTGGTACAGGGGTTACAACAGGAATGACACAGTGGTACAAGGGTTAGAACAGGGGTAACACAATGGCACAGGGGTTAGAACAGGGGTGACACAGTGGTACAGGGGTTAGAACAGGGGTGACACAGTGGTACAGGAGTTAGAACAGGGGTGACACAGTGGTACAGGGGTTAGAACAGGGGTGACACAGTGGTACAGGGATTAGAACAGGGGTGACACAGTGGTGCAGGGGTTAGAACAGGGGTGACACAGTGGTACAGGGATTAGAACAGGGATGACACAGTGGTACAGGGGTTAGAACAGGGGTGACACAGTGGTACAGGGGGTTAGAACAGGGGTGACACAGTGGTACAGGGGTTAGAACAGGGGTGACACAGTGGTACAGGGGTTAGAACAGGGGTGTGGGGTGACACAGTGGTACAGGGGTTAGAACAGGGGTGACACAGTGGTATAGGGGTTAGAACAGGGGTGATACAAGCAAAATTCAAAGAATCAATAATCAGGACAGAACAAAAAATAATGGGTTTAGGCTTCATAAAATCAAACTTAAAGAAAAAGTAAAAAAAAAAAGTATAAGAAGAAAGCTTTAAAAAATAAGTAGTCAGATTTCTCTATACTTCCTGGGCCCCAGCTGTGCCCAATTAACCAACCCATGAAATGGTTCCAGATTGACACAATTGCAAAGAGCATCAAGTTGGAAGGAGTAAGGCAGATGGAGACCTACACTCAAAAAGAAGTCCTCCAGGAGAAGCTGGAAGACATGATGGACAATGTGGTTAAACTCAACATAGAGGAAGGCATATCCACAAGTAGCATGGAGCAGGTAAGAAATATTGTTACTCTCATAATATAATCAAACTGCCCAAGTCACTCACAATAGCAACTTACAGATTTCTGATTCATTCTGTCCACTTCACTGAAGCAAGAGTTAAGCAGTGCTTCCACTCTTTCATCTTTTGTCACATACAAATTTAAAAATTCTCTGTTACATTCTGCCTTTCCTCCTTCCATCACTGTTCTATCCACCTCAATAACACAAGAGTTAACCAGCACCTTCACTCCCTCCTCCATTTCACTGATAATATTCCACTTTTTCTTCCTCTCAACAGTCTAAGTGTTTAAAAAAGAGCATTGAGACACCTCACAGACTAAAAAGTTTATGCATTTTGATTAAACAATGATCTTCATTTCCCAAGACTAACAGATTCCCACTCCACTCGGGTCTGACTTATAAAAGGCAATCTAGAATCTTCAAAAAACTGATGGATTCTCATTTCAGTATTCAAGAGACAGACAGATTCCCATTCCAGTCTGTCAATAGCTTAATGGGGCTCTGATCAACAGGTCAGCCTGAATGGTGACTTCCTACACAACAGCCTGGTGCTCCTTGCCCATCGCAGCACTCTCACCAAGAAGTCCTATGATAACGGCCCAAATGATAAGTAAGTCATCTAACATAACTTGACTCCTTCAATACTGAGACGTATTTTTACCTTATTTTCCTTTTTAATGCAAGAGAGGAAGCTGGTCAAGGGCAACAAAAAATGGAAAAAAAGGTCCACTGGATTGCTAATTCCCTTAAAGATAATAAGTTATCCAAAAGTCAGAGACAAATGTTTTGAAACCTCCTTCTTAAAAGAAGTCAAGTTGTAGGAAGATGAAAATACAGAAGCAAGCAGGGAGTTCCAGAGCTTATCAGAGAAAGGTATGAATGATTGAGAGTATTGGTTAATAGCAATAAAAGATAGCAAGAAATGCAACATTCCGACAGTGAGGAAGAGGCTGAAGACAGTCAGTCAGAGGAGGTGATCGAGTTGATGAGATGGGTATGATTTGACAATTATATGTATTTCCAATAGGAAGGATCTATGGAGGTCAAATGATTAACTGCCAGTCTTTACTATTCTAATTCCGACATAAGTTTCTGAAGCTGTATCAAATTGACAAAATGGTCACCACAATAAATATCAAAGTGTCTTGGTACTGAAGGGGTTAATATAACTAATATAACTTAGATGAACTTACCCTAACCTAATTAAACAAAGTAGCATAACCTAACTAATGAAACATAACCTAACATAACAACTAAAAGTAGTGTAACCTTATATAAATTAGATTATTTTAATAATTAAATCCACCATAACCTTAACAAAAGTTGTGCAACCTCATCTCACCTCTAGTTAGGTTAGAGTGACAATGCAGTGGAGTGTTGGGATGGCTGGAGTGTGTGGGTAGGATGGATGGATGAAGACTTGATACGATGGTTTGGACACTTGGATGTGATGGATGCATTGTTTGTAATACTATTATAATATCTATCTATCTATGAACAGTGTGTATCTATGAGGAGTGTGTGAGGTGGATGGATCGATGAATGAACCATTATCACTACAGTTTCATTTCTTCTTCAGTTACAAGGTGTTTGCACGTCCCTATGACCCATCTGGTTTCTACAGCTACCCACTCAACAGAATCAGTAAGTGTGGCAGCAATGCAATAGTCCTACAGTGTACAGTGTAAACCTTTGCTTGCCTTACTTGTGTGTGTGCCCATGAGAGAATAATTGTAATTCTCTTGCTCACTGAAAGATGAATGAATAAGCCTCTAGATTCTCCAGGACAAACATTGCATTAATTTTCACTTTGCTTTGTATTGTTGTGTCAAATAGTTCATTCTAGCAAGTGTTCACTGCTATAGTTTTTTTGTTTCATGTAAGAGGGGAAAGCTGGCCAAGGGCAACATAAACAAAAAAAAAAAAAAGCCCACTTAGTTGCCAGTTCCCTTATAGGTGAGAGTGTTAGCCAAAAAAGGGACAAATGTCTTGAAACCTTCCTCTTAAATGAAGTTATGTCATAAGAAGTTGGAAATACAAAAGAAGGCAAGGAGTTCCAGAGTGTACCACAGAAAGGTATGAATGACTGAGAATATTGGTTAACTCTTACATCAGAGAGGTGGACAGAAAAGTGGTGAATGATTGAGAGTACTGGTTAACTCTTGAACCAGAGAAGTGGACAGAATAGTGATGAATGATTGAGAGTACTGGTTAACTCTTGCATCATAGAGGTGGACAAAATAGTGGTGAATGATTGAGAGTACTGGTTAACTCTTGCATCAGAGAGGTGGACAGAATAATGGTGAAGGATTGAGAGTACTGGTTAACTCTTGCATCAGAGAGCTGGACAGAATAATGGTGAAGGATTGAGAGTACTGATTAACTCTTGCACCAGAGAGGTGGACAGAGAAGTGGTGAATGATTGAGAGTACTGGTTAACTCTTGCATCAGAGAGGTGGACAGAATAATGGTGAAGGATTAAGAGTACTGGTTAACTCTTTCATCAGAGGTGGACAGAATAATGCTGAAGGATTGAGAGTACTGATTAACTCTTGCACCAGAGAGGTGGACAGAAAAGTGGTGAATGATTGAGAGTACTGGTTAACTCTTGTGTCAGAGAGGTGGACAGAATAATGGTGAAGGATTGAGAGTACTTGTTAACTCTTGCATCAGAGAGGTGGACAGAATAATGGTGAAGGATTGAGAGTACTGGTTAACTCTTGCATCAGAGAGGTGGACAGAATAGTGGTGAATGATTGAGAGTACTGGTTAATTCTTGCATCAGAGAGGTGGACAAAATAATGGTGAATGATTGAGAGTACTGGTTAACTCTTGCATCAGAGAGGTGGACAGAAGAGTGGTGAAAGATTGAGAGTATTGATTAACTCTTGTATCAGAGAGGTGGTCAGAATAGTGGTGAATGATTGGAAGTACTGGTTAAATTTTGCATCAGAGAGGTGGACAGAATTGTTGTGAATGATCACATCACAAATGTTTCTGCCCCTTCTAATATTCTTCCTCTTATCCTTTGGTCGTTTTCCTTAGTGTGGGAAGTTGTACAAATCCAGTCCAGTTGTTTCAATTTGCTTCATGTTGTTTCCATTTGTTTCCAGTGGTTTTCATTTGTTTCCATCCCTTACATTCTGACCACAGTTCTCCCCATCCATCTGTGTCATTCTTTGTCTTCCTTCAACTGGTTTTCTCAACTCTTAATTGATTCCCAATGACTTTCTTCTTACTATGTCACTTAAACCATTGAGTAATTTCCCATCTTCTTATCACTTCCATAATGCATTCTACTCCTGTGTTTCATTTTCATTTCTTCATTTGGTAGATGCTCTCTGAGTAATACAGCTTTCTCATTTATGTTCTTCTAACTTCCTCTTGCATGTGTCATCCTGCTTCTATATTTCCTCTTGCTTTAAACTCCTTCAGTACCGAGACATTTTTTCACCATGAGTTTTGGATACAATTAGATAATTTACATTATGAAGTCTATGGAGATCAGAAGATTAATGGCCAGTCTCCAATATTTTAATCCCCACATAAGTGTCTGAAGCTGTATCAAATTGCCAAATAGTAAGCAAAATGAATGTGGAAGCACGTCAAGGTACCGAAGGAGTTAATTTGAACTGCTGCACACTGGTGGTTTCAAAACACTTCTTTTAAAATATGGATGATCCTTTTTGTTAAGTGGTTTTATTATTTTCCTCTCCTCTGTTCTTATATAATATTTGCATTCTTAGCTTATACTATATCATGTTTCTATGCTTTTATGCCATGTTATGTTGCTGTCTTCTTACACAAGGACATATTTCTAGGTTCTCATACAACATGCATTATGTTCCCACTTCATATCCTTATTCCATGCTACATTATATTCCCATCATGCTTACAGTACACTCAGTGATGTTCCCATGTCATATTCTTACAGTGTACCAGTGTATCATGCTTCTGTGTCATATCCTAAACCCCTTCAGTTCCATGACACTTTTTTTTTTTTTTTTTTTTTCTATTTGAGGCGTTCAGAATAATAGGTGCCTAAAATAAAAAAAAAACGGAGAAAAACACAGTTAAAGTTTTGCAACTTTCAGAATGCAATAACTTTTTACTAAGATGAGGTAGAAAGCTCTACTTTTTTTGCAAAATGAAGCTCTATGACAGGGCTTTGCACCCATCATAAGCAAAATATTCTGAAGTTCCTCATTAACTGTGTTTTTCCAGGAGGGCACCTGTATTTTCAGAACAAAAAATTAATAATAATACATGCTAATACTGTACTAATAATAAACAACCTCCACCCTTGAAAAATGATAAAAAAATAAAAGTTGTGTGTATGTATTTACCTAGTTGTAGTTTTACAGGGCCTGGGCTTTATGCTCGTGTGGCCCCATCTCCATATCTACACTTATCCAATCTTAATTTAAAAGTATGCACACATGTTGCAGACACTACTTCTTCATTCAAACTGTTCCACGTCTCAATACATCTTTGCAGGAAACTATACTTTTTAATATCTCTTACACATCTTCCCTTTCTCAGCTTCTTACTATGCGATCTTGTGCTTCTCTCAAGATCAGATACTCATTGTCCACTTGGTCCATTCCATTTATCAATTTATAAACTTGTATGAGGTCCCCCCTCTCCCTTCTCTGCTCCAATGTTGGAAGATCCATGGCCCTTAGTCTCTCCTCATATGTCATCCCTTCAAATTCTGGGACCATTCTTGTAGCCATTTTCTGTAGTCTCTCCAGCTTCCTTATGTGTTTCTTTTTGTGAGGGGTCCTCACTACTCCTGCATATTCCAATCTGGGTCTTATTATAGTACTTATCAGTTTCTTCAACATTTCTTTGTCCATGTAGTGAAATTCCATCTCCCACTTTTTACTCCATTCCCAGATCTTATTTAGGTCGTCTTGCAGTATTTCACAATCCTCTTTTTGCTTTGCACAGTTTTGCATCTTCCGCAAACAGGTTTATGTAGCTGTTCACTCCTGGCATGTCATTTATATAAATGAGAAAAAGTACTGGCACCAATACTGACCCCTGTGGCACTCTGCTTTCTACTGCTCTCCACTTGGACTTCATATCTTTGACTACTGTCCTTATTTCTCTCCTCCTCAAATAATTTTCCATCCACCTCAATGTGTTTCCTTTTAAACCACCCTTCTCCTCTAATTTACACGGTAACCTTGCATGTGGCACTTTATCAAATGCCTTTTTTAAATCCAAGTAAATACAGTCAACCCATCCCTCTCTTGTACCCTATCAACTACTCTAGAGTAGAAACTCAGTAAATTTGTTACACATGACCGACCTTTTCTAAAACCAAATTGGCTATTTGATATTAATTTGTTGTCTTCAAGGAACTTGATCCATTGTTTCTTTATTATTCTTTCACACATCTTGCATATTACACTAGTTAGTGATACCGGTCTGTAATTTAAAGGTTCTTCCTTCCTTCTGCTCTTATATATGGGAACCACCTCAGCTCTTTTTCCATTCCACTGGTACTGTTCCATTTTCTATTGCGCATTTTATTATGTTGTATATAGGACTTGCTAGTTCTTCCCTACATTCTTTCAGTAATTTGCCTGAGACTTCATCCGGTCCCATTGCCTTCTCTTCATCCAGTTCCTTCATTAACTCTTTTATTTCAAGCTTGGTTACTTTAATCTCTTCCATATAGACTGTCTCTCTATTACCCTGTGGTCTTTTAAATTTGGATTCCTTAGTAAAGACCTCCTCAAGCTCTCCTCATATGTCATCCCTTCAAGTTCTGGGACCATTCTTGTAGCCACTTTTTGTAGTCTCTCCAGCTTCCTTATATGTTTTTTTTATGAGGGGTCCACATTACTCCTGCATATTCCAATCTGGGTCTTATTATAGTACTTATCAGTTTCTTCATCATTTCTTTGTCCATGTAGTGAAATGCTATTCCAATATTCCTTAGCAAATTATATGTCTCTCTGAAAATTCTATCAATATGGCTAGCCGATTGATTATTTTCTTTCATCGTCACTCCCAAATCCTTTTCCTTTTTTACTTTCTCCAGTTCTACTCCATCTCCCATCTTATAGATTCCCACAGGTCATCTTTCACTCTTCCTATTTCCATGACATGACTTTTGTCCACATTGAATTCCAAACCATCTCCCACTTTTTACTCCATTCCCAGATCTTATTTATGTCTTCTTGCAGTATTTCACAATCCTCTTTTTGCTTTATAACTCTGCACAGTTTTGCATTGTCTGCAAACAGATTTATGTAGCTCTTCACTCCTTCTGGCATGTCGTTTATATAAATGAGAAAAAGTATTGGCACCAATACTGACCCCTGTGGCACTCCGCTTTCTACTGCTCTCCACTTGGACTTCATATCTCTGAATACCGTCCTTATTTCTCTCCTCCTCAAATAATTTTCCATCCATCTCGAAGTGCTTCCTTTTGAACCATCCTTCTCTAATTTCCACAGCAACCTTTCATGTGGCACTTTATCAAATGCCTTTTTCAAATCCAAGTAAATACAATCAACCCATCCTTCTCTCTCTTGTAGCCTGTCAACTATTCTAGAGTAGAAACTCAGTAAATTTGTTACACACGACCGACCTTTTCTAAAACCAAATTGGCTATTTGATAATAATTTGTTATTCTCAAGGAACTCGATCCATTGTTTCTTTATTACTCTTTCACACATCTCACATATTACACTAGTTAATGATACCGGTCTGTAATTTAAAGGTTCTTCCTTCCTTCCGCTCATATATATATATATATATATATATATATATATATATATATATATATATATATATATATATATATATATATATATGGGAACCACCACCGCTCTTTTCCATTTTACTGGTACTGTTTCATTTTCTATTGAGCATTTAATGATGTTGTGGCTAGGTCTTGCTAATTCTTCCCTACATTCTTTCAGTATTCTGCCTGAGACTTCATCCAGTCCCATTGCCTTTTATTCATCCAGTTCCTTCATTAACTCTTTTATTTCAAGCTTGGTTACTTTAATCTCTTCCATATGATTGGTCTCTCTATTACCCTGTGGTCTTTCAAATTTGGATTCCTTTGTAAAGATCTCCTGGAACTTATTATTTAACAGTTCTGCCATACTTTTTGGATCTTCCACAATCCCATTTTCTCCTTTTAACCTTTCTATTGTTTCTTTTTGTCTTGTTTTTCCATTTATGAATCTGTAAAACAATTTTGGTTGCTCCTTGCATTTTTTGACTATGTCCTTTTCATAGATCCTCTCCTCTTCCTTCCTCACTTCAACATATTAATTTCTTGCTATCTTGAAGTTTACCTTATTTACTGCATTTCTATTTCTCCTCCACTTTTTCCATGCTCCATCTCTTTTCTCCTTTGCCCTGGCACACTTTGCGTTAAACCAATCTTTCTTTCCTTCTTCCTTAGGTCTATATTTCAGAACATATTCCCTTACTCCTGTTTTGTATATTTCCAAAAATAAGTTATATTTCTCTTGCACCCCCTCAGAGTTTTCTATTTCCTCCTAGTTAGCGTATTTGAAATAGTTCTTGAGATTCTCAATATCAGCCTTTCTGTAATTTAATCAGTCTCCTTTGTATGATTCATATCTATCTTCTTTTCCCTCTTCTATATCCATTTCTAATATTACATCACTCTTTCCCAGTGGGCATTTATATCTTATATCTTCATTCATTTGTATAGCCCTTGCAAAAACCAGGTCTAATCTTGCTGGCTCATCGTTTCCTCTGAATCTTGTGTTTTCCTTTACTTTTTGATCCATCGTATCATCTATCATTAGGTTTAGGAATCTTTCTCCCCAGGCTTCTTCCCCCATACCACTTTCATAATTTTCCCAGTCCACGTCTTTACAGTTGAAGTCTCCTACTAATAACACTTTTCTCCTTTCTTTAGTGACTCATTAGACTCCTTATAGTGTCATCTACCATATCTTTATATTCTCGGTTGATCCATGCATTCGTTTTTGGTGGCACATATGTTACAATGATTGTTAAGTCTTTTTTATTAATATGCATCTTAATATACAGTACTTCTGCTTTTCCTTCCCCATATTCCACAAGGTTTACCACCATCTCTTTCCTTGTCATTATCATGATTCCTCCTCCTCCTTTACCCCCTCTGTCTCTTCTCCATACATGATATCTATTATCTATGCCTATTTTGATTGTCCCATTTAGCTTTGTTTCAGCCAGGCATACAATATCTGGTTTCTCTTTCCTTATGTAATCTTCTAGTTCTAATTTACTTGATAGAATCCCATCTATTTTCATATACATTTTTAGTTTCTTACCCTTATCACTTTTAGTTACACTTGGTCCACTGTTGCCTCTTCCCTCTCTCTTATATACCATTTTCTTATCCTGTCTCCTAGAATTCTCCAAAAAAATGCCTTTTTTTCCTCCTCTGACCTTTCATTATTTTTTTCCCTTACTGCTGTCGCCAATTTGTTGTATCTCTTCCTTTCTTCCTCATTTTTATTTTTTCTTATATGTATATATATATATATATATATATATATATATATATATATATATATATATATATATATATATATATATATATATATATATCCTTGCAGCCTTCTGTTTCTCTGAGTTTCGTTCTATATAATATCTCTTCTGTTGCTGCTTGTGATTTGAGTAGTATCTTAATTGGTCTTGTTGTTCCATCTTGATAAGGTTCCATTCTGTGAATTTCCTCCACTTCCTCCTCTAGGTTCTGCCTATCTTCGTCATTTGGACTTTTTAGTAGGTCCTCCTTTTCCTTTCTTGGTCTATATTTTACATTCTTTTCTTTTAGTCCAAAGATAATTACACTCCACTGTGGAAAACTATATTTTTCAATATCTCTCAGACATCTTCCCTTCCTCAATTTCTTACTATGCGATCTTGTGCTTCTAATATCATATTCTTCTCTCAGGATTAGTTTCTTATTATCCACTTGATCCATTCCGTTAATCAATTTATAAACTTGCATCAGATCCCCTCTCTCCCTTCTCTGTTCCAGGGTTGGTAGATCCATAGCCTTTAGTCTCTCCTCATATGTCATCCCTTCAAATTCTGGAACCATTCTTGTAGCCATTTTTTGTAGTCTCTCCAACTTCCTTATGTGTTTCTTTTTATGGGGGGGTCCACACAACTCCTGCATATTCCAATCTGGGTCTTATTATAGTACTTATCAATTTCTTCATCATTTCTTTGTCCATGTAGTGAAATGCTAATCCAATATTCCTTAGCAAATTATATGTCTCTCTGAAAATTCTATCTATATGGCTTACCAGTTGGTTGTTTTCTTCCATCGTCATTCCCAAGTCCATTTCCTTTTTTACTTTTTCTAGTTCTACTCCATCTCCCATCTTATAGATTCCCACTGGTTGTCTTTCACTTTTTCCCATTTCCATGACATGGCATTTGTCCACATTCAATTCCATCCCCCATTTTTACTCCATTTCCAGATTTTGTTTAAGTCTTCCTCCAGTATTTCACAATCTTCTTGTTGCTTTATGACTCTGCACAGTTTCACACTGTCCACAAACAGATTTATGTAGCTGTTCACTCCCTCTGGCATGTCGTTTATATATATGAGAATAGGTATTGGCGCAAATACTGACCCCTGTGGCACTCCGCTGTCTACTGCTCTCCGCTTGGACTTTATATCTTTAACTACTGTCCTTATTTCTCTCCCCCTCAAATAATTTCCATCCATCTCAATGTGCTTCCTTTTAAGCCACCATTCTCCTCTAATTTCCACAGTGATCTTTCATGTGGTACTTTATAAAATGCATTTTTTAAATCTAAATAAATACAGTCAATCCATCCCTCTCTCTCTCTTGTAATATATCAACTATTCTAGACCAGAAACTCAGTAAATTTGTTACACATGACCGTCTTTTTCTAAAACCAAATTGGCTACTTGATAATAATTTGTCTTCAAGGAACTCGATCCATTGTTTCTTTATTATTCTTTCACACATCTTGCATATTACACTAGTTAGTGATACCAGTCTGTAATTTAAAGGTTCTTCCTTCCTTCCGCTCTTATATATGGGAACCACCTCAGCTCTTTTCCATTCTACTGGTACTATTTCATTTTCTATTGCGCATTTTATGATGTTGTATATAGGACTTGCTAGTTCTTCAGTATTCTGCCTGAGACTTCATCCAATCCCATTGCCTTCCCTTCATCCAATTCCTTCATTAACTCTTTTATTTCAAACTTGGTTACTTTAACCTCTTTCATATAGACGATCTCTCTATTACCCTGTGGCCTTTCAAATTTTTATTTCTTAGTAAACATCTGGAATTTATTATTTAATAGTTCTGCCATACTTTTTGGGTCTTTCACCATCCCATTCTCCTTTTAACCTTTCAATTGTTTGTTTTTGCCTAATTTTTCCATTTATGAATCTGTAAAACAATTTTTGTTGCTCCTTACATTTTTCGACAATGTCCTTTTTATAGTTCCTTTCCTCATTCTTCCTCACCTTAACATATTAATTTCTCGCTGCCTTGAAGTTTTCCTTATTTACTGGATTTCTATTTCTCCTCCACCTTTTTCATGCACCATCTCTTTTCTCTTTTATCCGAGCATACCTTGCGTTAGACCAATCTTTCTTTCCTTCTTTAGGTCTATATTTCAGGACATATTCCCTGACTCCTGTTTTGTATATTTCCAAAAATAAGTTATACTTCTCTTGCTCTGTCACTGAGTTTTCCATCTCTTCCCAGTTAACGTGTGTGTGTGTGTGTGTGTGTGTGTGTGTGTGTGTGTGTGTGTGTGTGTGTATTTACCTAATTGTATTTACCTAATTGTAACATACGGGAAAAGAGCTATGCTCGTGTTGTCCCGTCTCCATATCTATTAATGTCCAGCTTTTTCTTAAAATCATGAATATTCCTTGCGTTGACCACTTCCACGTCTAAACTATTCCATGCTTCCACCCTTCTATGAGGGAAGCTATATTTTTTCACATCTCTCCTATAAGTGGCCATTTTTAGTTTTTTCCCATGCCCTCTCGACATTCTTTCATTCCACATACACAGATCTTCCCTATCCATTTTTCCATGCCAATCATCACTCTGTATATTGCTATCAGGTCTCCCTTCTCTTCTGTTTTCCAGGGTCGGAAGTTGCATTCTTTTCAGTCTGTCTTCATAAGTCAAATCTCTTAAGTCAGGCACCATTTTGTTGCAGCCCTCTGTACTTTCTCTAGTTTCCTTATGTGTTTCTTTAAGTTCGAGCCCACTGTATTGTTGCATATTCAAGCCTCGGTCTTATCATTGCAGTAATTATTTTCTTCATCATTTCTTCATCTAAATATACGAACGCCACTCTTATGTTCCTCAATAAGTTCAATACTTCTCCAATTATTTTGTTTATATGTCTCTCTGGCGATAGGTCATTGGTAATTGTCACCCCAAGGTCTTTTTCTTCATGACTGGTTTTATGTCTTCATTTCCTATCTTGTACATACTCCTGATTCTTCTTTCACTCTTGCCAAACTCTATTTTCTTGCATTTTGTCGTGTTGAACTCCATTTGCCATGTACAGCTCCATTTCCATATTCTGTCCAAGTCTTCCTGGAGTAGTTCGCAATCTTTGTCACATCTCACTTTTCTTAACAATTTTGCATCGTCTGCAAATAGGCTCACATAACTGGACACCCCATCCACCATGTCATTTATGTAGACCGCAAACATTACTGGTGCCAACACTGATCCCTGTGGAACTCCACTCTCCACCAAGCCCCATTCTGATGGTCTGTCCTTAATTATTGTTCTCATTTCTCTTCCTACCAAAAGTCTTCCATCCATTTTAGTAAACTGCCATGCACTCCTCCTACCATTTCAAGTTTCCAGATCAGTCTCCGGTGTGGTACCTTATCAAAGGCCTTTTTTAAATCCAGATATATTCCATCAGCCCAACCATCTCTTTCCTGTATTACATCTATCACCCTCGAATAGTAACATATCAGGTTTGTCGTGCATGAACGCCCTTTTCTAAAACCAAATTGACACTCACAAAGTATGTCATTTTTCTCCAAGAAGTCTGTCCATCTATTCTTCACCACCCTCTCACACATCTTAGCTACCACACTTGTAAGTGACACTGGTCTATAGTTCAATGGGTCTCTCTTGTTACCTGATTTATAGATTGGGACAATGTTAGCTCTTTTCCAGTCTTGGGGCACTACACCTTCCCTTAATGAGGCATCAATTACTTCACAAACTTTTTCTGCCAGTTGCTCCTGCATTCTCTTAAAATCCATCCTGATACCCCATCAGGTCCCACAGCTTTTCTCACTTCTAAACTCCCCATCATATTCTTGATCTCCTCCACAGTTACTTGAAACTCCTTCATAATCCCTTTCTGTTCCATTACCAGTGGTTTGTCAAAAGCAGTCTCCTTTGTGAATACCTTCCGAAAGCATCCATTCATAGCCTCTGCCATTTCCTGGGATCTTCACTGCATACTCCATTTACTTCTAAACTTTCAATACTTTCTCTATTTTTGATGTTGTTGTTCACATGTCTGTAAAAAGCCTTGGTTGGTCTTTACATTTATCAATTATATCCTTTTCTTGTTTCTTTCTTTCTTCTCTTCTAATCAACACATATTCATTTCTTGCTCTTTTGTAACTTTCCCACTGCTTAATCCGTCTTTTCCTTCTCCACCTCTTCCATGCATCCTCTTTTCTTGTTCTAGCCTTTTCACATCTATCGTTAAACCAGTCCTGCTTTCCAACTTCTCTATGTTGTCTTATTGGTACAAATTTTTCTCACCTTCTTTGTATATTTTATAAATTCCTTCCACTTTTCATTTGCTCCTTAGCACTCTTGAATTTCATCCAATTTGTCTCTTGAAAGAATTTCTTTAGGTTTCCAAAATCTGTCTTGGCATAATTCCATCTTCCCACTTTATATTCTTCATTTCTTCTAGATTTCTCTTCATCTATCACCTTGAACTCCAAAACTGCATGATCACTCTTTGCTAAAGGGCACTCCACCCTCATCTCCTCAATGACCATTGGCTCTGTACTAAAGACCAAGTCCAGTCTTGACGATGTGTGTGTGTGTGTGTGTGTGTGTGTGTGTGTGTGTGTGTGTGTGTGTGGGAGCGACGACGGCAGGCTCTCATTGGCGGTCGTCAGTCACATCACTGCATCCCTGCCTTCCCATTAGTTGCTGAGCAGCCCGGGTGGAGATACTTTGGTGTAAAATTCACTGTGCGGTCACTCTAATGTGATGTCAACATGGTCAATTAATGCCTTCACTACAAGTGGAAATTTACCCTTATTGCCATAATACTTCTGATGGCACAGATGCGAGCCAAACCCAATAGGAAGAAAATAGTGCTATACCACAGCTTGCTGAGACACGCCATGGTGAAAATGCAGGCCTCCCATTGCCTGCCCGAGTACATGTCATTACTGAGTGAGCATGAGAGGTTTTTTTTTTGTCGATGGCCGCACAGCCGTGCATACCCCTACAAAGAATGGGAATACTGACCATGTTGCAGGTTGAATTTTGACTTGGACATTGCAGGTTTGGAAAGCAAGGTGAGACAAAGAAAATGCTACACAAACCTCAAAATTGGCTGGTGTGGCGCTTACGTCACTACTATTCTGAACGTCTCATTTAATCTGTTTACTACAGGGTGATTTTAAACAGCTTCAGAAACATTTGTGGGGATTAAAATACTAAAGAATCTGGGCATTAATCTTTTGACCTCCACAGGAGATAAATAAAATTGTTTAATAATACTCAAAACTCATGGTAAAAATGCATCCCACTACTGAAGGATTAAGCATTATCATGTTCCAATGTTCCCTCTTCTTAATGATGTGCTAGTGTCACACCCTTACAGTGTGTCAAGTTTCAGTGTCCTATTTTTACACAATATAATATTCCTGTGTCATATTCTTACAGTGTATCATGTTTCCGTATCATATTCTTACAGTGTATCATGTTTCTGTGTCATATTCTTACAGTGTATCATGTTTCTGTGTCATATTCTTACAGTGTATCATGTTTCTGTGTCATATTCTTACTGTGCATCATGTTTCCGTATCATATTCCTACAGTGTATCATATTTCTGTCATATTCTTACAGTATATCATGTTTGTATCATATTCTTACAGTATATCATGTTTCTGTGTCATATTCTTACAGTATATCATATTTCTGTGTTCCATCCTTACACAATATTGACCCTTCCGCAGTGATCCCATACGCCACACAGGAACCCTTCCACACACTCAGCCAACTGCCAGAATACCTCCAGTACGCCACTGTGGGTCACCAAATCAGTCACCTCTTGTGGCATGGCTATGATACCTCAGGTGAGTGACTGACTGGTGATGACTGGCAATGATGGTGACCAATGACTGAGTTAGTGAAGATACTTTCCTCTAATTGAATAATCTACCTGGTTTTCTTATTTACAACTTGCATCTCAGTGACCTGCTCAGGCTTGTATTCTCACACACTTGTGTGGTTCACCTCCACTATTTCAAAAGATTTTATTGAAATTTACACTAGTTTTCTTTGGTGTTTTTACGGTTGCACAAGCAAAGTGACAAGAATTTCACATCATTAACTGGAGAAACACTCTTGAAAACCACACTAATCATCTCTGTGCCCTTGGAAAATTGCCATGGTGAGCGAGCAAAGCATTTCTGAATACGGACATCTTTTGTTTAAGTTTTGTAGCCCGTAGACCAGTGACCTGTCATACTCAAAACAGTACTATCATAATGACCAACTATGCTCAATAAACCTCAAGCAAAAAGAAATTTAAAGAAAAATCAAAACTAAGAATCACAGATTTATAAAACTTTTCAATTTTTCTTTTTTTTTTTTTTTAGGAAAAGGCTTCAATAAATATGGAAAGGGAAATTTACAGGATATGATGTTACCGAACAGTATTCTCAAGGACAGCTATATTGGTCCAAGAAACTACACAAACCACAAAGGTCTCACAGCAAACTATAATGTAAGTCAAGCACAGCCACTGATAAAAGCAGTGACACATTTTTCCCTCACTTTCACTTCCTTTTCTTCATTTCACAGCTTCCCTAAAAAAGTTGTGTGTGTTGCTTGCACCTTGTCAAGATGTCACCAAGTCTACACATGGCAGTACCTCACCAAAACAAACCTATCGATCTATTTCTTCCTTTCACCACCATCCTTAAATCTGTTTTATCTTTTAAAACTCCCTCAAGACTCACCACTAACAACCTATTTTTTTTTATGTGAGAGGTGATAAATAGCCAAGGGCAGTGAAAAAAAAAAAAATGCCCACTTAATTTCCAGTCCCCTTGCAGGTCCAAGAGGGCCAAAAGAAAGAAATTGATGTCTTGAAACTTCCCCTCTTACTGAGTCTATTCCATTCATCCACCATTCAGTTTGAGAGGCCAATTCAGGCTTGAACCCAAGATACCCAAGATATCTTGTACTGCTCCACATAATAGCTTTGAGAATTGCCCCTCATGTCACCCTTGTTGTGGCCTCTACACCACTGAATGACCTCTATCAGGTGCCCCCATGTTTTCTCCATTTGGTGTTTGGTTGGGGCCACCTACAAGTCCCTTCCGGTTGTTTCTGTCCCTCACATCTTACTTTATAACTTTCAATCTTTGCAGTTCTAACATAATTCTGTTCCCTCATTTCACTCTCTGTCTTCCCCTTGATTAACTTCAAGGAGGATAAAACCATGCATGATAGTGTGTTAATTATTTGTTTTGTATTTTTGTTGTATTTTGAAGTTGCTCCAGCTGAGATTAACCTTGTCTTGGTAACAGATGACGGACTTGACACGCAATGAAATCTGGGCCGACGTGAAGGGAATAGACTTGGCATGGCATGCTTACGTCAACAGGAACAGTAAGTCATCTTATAACTCTCTCTCTCTCTCTCTCTCTCTCTCTCTCTCTCTCTCTCTCTCTCTCTCTCTCTCTCTCTCTCTCTCTCTCTCTCTCTCTCTCTCTCTCTCTCTCTCTCTCTCTTCTCTCTCTCCACTCTCACTCAAATTACTACCTATGCAGCTATTTCTCTCTCTCTCTCTCTCTCTCTCTCTCTCTCTCTCTCTCTCTCTCTCTCTCTCTCTCTCTCTCTCTCTTATACATTAGCCATTAAAACTATTAAATTGTAAGGGTGCAAATCTTTAATACCTAGTAAATACATTAACCAACTGACAAATTAATTTTATATGTATTGGCTTTGTCACATCAATTTGGACACTTGGGTCATGTCCACTTGATTGTTGACAATGCTCAGTGTTTTGTAACTTTCATGTCACTCAGGTGGATAGAATGAAGATAGGAGAAATAAAAATGGACAGTAAAATGGATGACAGGCAGAAGGTACTGGTTAACTATTGCATCACAGCAGTAGAAGCAAAGAAAAAAAAAAAAAAAAAAAAAAAGAGAAAACAAAGAAAGACCAAGAATGATAGAGTTAACCAGTGCAAGGGATGATTGAGTGAAGATATTGATTAACTACTGCATTAGTCAGATGGATACCAACATACATAAAAGAAGGAGCCCATCTATCTATATACAAGCATAGGGATTACACACACACAGACACACAATAAGAATAATAAAGAAACAATGGATCGAGTTCCTTAAAGACAACAAATTAATATCAAATAGCCAATTTGGTTTTAGAAAAAGACGGTCGTGTGTAACTAATTTATTGAGTTTCTATTCTAGAATAGTTGATAGAGTACAAGAGAGAGAGAGGGATGGGTTGACTGTATTTATTTGGATTTTAAAAAAGGCATTTGACAAAGTGCCACATGCAAGACTACTATGGAAGTTAGAGGAGAAGGGTGGCTTAAAAGGAAGCACATTGAGATGGATAGAAAATTATTTGAGTGGGAGAGAAATAAGGTCGGTAGTTAAAGATATGAAGTCCAAGTGGAGAGCAGTAGAAAGCGGAGTGCCACAGGGGTCAGTATTGGCACCAATACTTTTCCTCATTTATATTAACGACATGCCAGAAGAAGTGAACAGCTACATAAATCTGTTTGCAGATGATACAAAACTGTGCAGAGTTATAAAACAAAAAGAGGATTGTGAAATACTGCAAAATACTGCAAGAAGACCTAAATAAGATCTGGGAATGGAGTAAAAAGTGGGAAATGGAATTCAATGTGAACAAAAGCCATGTCATGGAAATGGGAAAGAGTGAAAGACGACCCGTGGGAATCTATAAGAGTAGAACTGGAGAAAGTAAAAAGGAAAAGGACTTAGGAGTGATGATGGAAGAAAACAATCAACCAGTAAGCCATATTGATAGAATTTTTAGAGAAACATATAATTTGCTAAGGAATATTGGAGTAGCATTTCACTACATGGACAAAGAAATGATGAAGAAATTGATAAGTACTATAATAAGACCCAGATTGGAATATGCAAGAGTAGTGTGGACCCCTCATAAAAAGAAACACATAAGGAAATTGGAGAGACTACAAAAAATGGCTACAAGAATGGTTCCAGAATTTGAAGGGATGACATATGAGGAGAGACTAAAGGCTATGGATCTACCAACCCTGGAACAAAGAAGGGAGAGAGGAGACCTGATACAAGTTTATAAATTGATCAACGGAATCAACCAAGTGGATAATGAGAAACTGATCCTGAGAGAAGAATATGACATCCGAAGCACAAGATCGCATAGTAAAAAGCTGAGAAAGGGAAGATGTCTGAGAGATGTTAAAAAATATAATTTCCCGCAAAGATGTATTGAGACGTGGAACAGTTTAAATGAAGAAGTAGTGTCTGCAACGAGTGTGCATACTTTTAAAGTAAGATTGGATAAGTGTAGATATGAAGACGGGGCCACACGAGCATAAAGCCCAGGCCCTGTAAAACTACAACTAGGTAAATACATCTAGGTAAATACACACACACACACACACACACACACACACACACACACACACACACACACGGCCCGGTAGCTCAGTGGTTAGAGCGCTGGCTTCACAAGCCAGATGCAGCAGATCAAACAGTGAATTACACACAAGGCATACGTAATAACTTTTCTTCCTGTTCTTTCCTACAACAGGAAAGGAACCAACAGATGAGTCAGAAAGATTGCAATATGGTAAGTATTATCATGGTAGTAGTGGTGGTACTGGTAAACATAGCAGCAGCAGCAATAATGAAAGTAATAATAGTAAAAGCAGAACCAGAAGTAGAAGTAATAATAGTAGAAGTAGAAACAGAAGTAGAAGTAATAGTAGTAGAAGTAACAATAGTAGAAGTAGAAGTAATAGTAACAGAAGTAACAATAGTAGAAGTAATAGCAACAGTACTAGTGGTGGTGGTGATATATAGTTGTAGTTCTAGTAGTAAAAGAAGTAATTAATAATAGTAGAAGTAACAATAATAGTAGTAGTAACCTTAATAGTGGAATAGTAGCAGCAATAGTGGTAGTAACAGTAGCACCATTTTAACCAGCAAACCTTTCCTGCCGCCAGTAAACTATGAGCATAAGAGAAGTCGCCGCACAGCCAACCTCTATCCCTCTCAAGAACTGGACCTTCCATTCCTCAACATGACCCATGAACAGTTGTTCTACCTTCAATGGGCTCAGGTTTGTCTCTCTCTCTCTCTCTCTCTCTCTCTCTCTCTCTCTCTCTCTCTCTCTCTCTCTCTCTCTCTCTCTGCTAGCATGGTTGTTTATCTTTCTTTTAATGATTTTTTCCTTTTTTGTCATTGATTTCTCTCTCTCTCTCTCTCTCTCTCTCTCTCTCTCTCTCTCTCTCTCTCTCTCTCTCTCTCTCTCTCTCTCTCTGATGAATGAGCAATATAGTCATGAACTGATAAGAGCAACAAAGTGCAATGAATGGAGATACCTTGATTTTGGTGAGTGGTGAGTGATGAGGGGTGATGTGGCTGAGGTATCTTAATTTTGGTGTCTGACATACCTTGATTTTGGTGAGTGGCAACGTGGCTGAGTGAATCATATCCTCCTTGCAGCAATACTGCAGTGACACCAGTGACCTGAGAATGCTGGAGGTGATGGAGAGCAGACAGCCACCTGGCATAGAGAGGTGAGAGCAGACAGTTAGTGGTGTGCTATCACATACACTCACTCACACACATTCATTAACCTCCTCCAGTACCATGATGTGTTTTTCATACTTATTCTGCTTACTATTTGATTTTACTCAGATTCAGAAACTTATGTCGGTGTTAAAGTAGTGAAGACTATGGCCATTAAACTTCTGACTTCAATAGACAGTTCATAATGTAAATAAAATGGTCTAATTGTATCCAAAACTCATGGCAAAAAAGCATTCCAGTACTGGGGTTAAGAACAAATTAATACAAGGGGCATTGCTTGTATGAAACATGTCTACCTATGTCCACTATCATTCTCAACCTTAAAAAGCTCCCTTACGACTTGCTTCTAACACTCTAACTAACTAACTGCTTCTATTCTATTCATTCAACGCTCTACTTGAAAACCAATTCCCTCCATTCTCACCTTTTTCAATCTAACTTTTCTCTTTTATGCCAAAAAACTGATACATTACTCTGTCTGTTCTTCCTCAGGGTGAACTTTGTGACAGCAATGAGTGAAGGGTTCAAAAAAGCATTCCAATGTCCTACAATAGAAGTGCAGGGTTGACTGGCCTGCCAATCACTGACACCCAGTGACTTACTGACTTCAAAATATTAGTTAGTCAAGAATTAAATATGTGAGTTAGACTTAACTAAGAATTAAGAGATCTTTTTTCAGGTCACTCTGCCAACAACTGTTTAAACTGAATGCCTTGGAAATCTTAGTGAGTTGGTCAGAACTTTGGGTTTTGTTATAATCCCTTGCAAGTATTAGTTAGTCAAAAATGGAGAGGATATTTGCTTATAACTGAATGCCTTGCAAATAGTTCACAGAGCAAAAACTATTCAAACATTTATGACTGTAAGAAATATGGAAATTTCTTCATTCTTCACTTTGCTCATTGTTAAGTCCATGCTGTCTGTTTGTCCATGGTAATTACTACATGTAAGGTACTGTTTGCCAAGACAAGCAAAATAAAAGTACAGGGGAACCTTGTGATTCGACTTTGCAGTTCAAATTATCGCCAATTCGAACTCGGTTAATTAATACCCAATCCTCAAGGTTTGCCTGATTGACATTCATTCATATCTCGCGTGCCACCCACCCGGTCAAATCTGCTGCCACCCTAAATTTGCCGCCAGCCTGCCAGGATGTGTGTAAATGCTTCGGTTGAATTCAAAGCAACAGTACTTTTTTTTCACTGACACTGAAGCACCGAAAGGATGCAACACTATGTCACTGATGTGTGTGAATCAGCCTTAAACCGATGCTACCTGGAGTGCGTTGCTTGTCCAGACAGGCCATGCTCTGCCGTTCCAACTCCTGCCTCCATGCCACTTCAACCATACTGCGCAAAGCCCAAGCCACCTCCAGCCCCAGTCCTAAGAAGCACAATTTCCTGCCTTTCAAAGATAAGCTTGAGCTTATAAGAAAGTGTGAGGCAGTTATAGCTCAGTGTCGTTGCAGTGCAAATGGGTGTTCCTAGATCAACAGTATCAACAATTTGTAAGAACAAGGACAAGTACCGCAAGACTGCTGCATCATACAAGTGTTTTTATTTCCAAAAATGTATTGTACTGCACCCTAATGTGTTTAATGAAAAAAATTAGATATAAATGAAGTCTTTAATAGTATGTACTGATTCAGTGTAAGTTAGTGATTTTTAGAGGTTATAGTGATGTTTTGGCGGTCTATGCTGGAGGCTAGTCCCTATCCCCCCTAATTCTTAAGTATCCTGTGGGAAAAATTGCTTCATGATTCAAATAAATGCTGATTCGACCGCTGAAAAACCGCCCTAACCCCATCGAATTGCAAGGATCCTCTGTATTCAAAGTATAGTAAGTCCTCGTTATACGGTACATATGCGTTCCTGAAAACCTTACAGCATATCGAATTTACCATATACTGAACTCATTATAACATGTAATAATAGTGAATATGTTCCAGCAGGTCGAAAGTCACCCCTACAGAAATGAAAATACATGAAAATAATAATAAAAAAAAGTAAAGTACTACACAAAAGAAGTAAACAGAAAATTTTTTTATTTACCTTTCAATCGCCATGTATTCTATCAGATGATGTCTTTCCCGAGGCTAAGGGACAGTAGGAATTTCAGCCCTTACTCATCTTCCACAGAGTGGGCAGACAAGGATAAGAAGTAGTCATCTTCACTGTCGGAATTAGATGTAGAAGGGCCAGCTGTAGCAGGGTCAGCACGTTTCAATGGTTTGAAGAAAGAGGATATTGAGGAAGGGCCAGCTGTAGCAGGGTCGGCAAGTGTGACAGGGATGTCATGTCTGACTGGCTTGAAGAACGAGTAGATGGAGGACTGTTTAGTTTTTCTTGTTTTTTTATCATAGATTTCTTGATAAATCTTGACACTTTTCTCTACGTCATGAACCACTTTGCTACTCCTGGCAGGATTTGGTTTCTAGAGTTTTTCCGATACCACTGAGACATTCTCTAAGAGTTTTGATGTCCAGGGCCACGCACAGGTTCTTCCCCGTCTCCCTCTTTTTCTGCCTCCTGTGATGCCTTGTCTAGCTCTCTAAGTTCATCATTTGAGGGAGATTCAGCATGGCTTTCCAAAAGATCTTAAACATCATCATTATCAACTTCATCGAAGCCAGTCCTATGGCACAGATTTACTATGTCATTTCTGATTGCACTGATGTCGTCTTCAGCGAAGCCTGGGAAGTCATACGCTCATTCAGGCCATACTTTATTCTACGCCAAGTTCATGGTAGACGTCTTCACTTCGTCCCATGATGACGATGTTATCTAAGGCGTGCTTGATGTTATACGACTTCCACCATTCACTGATAGTGGGCTTGCCTGGCCCACCTGTGCCCTTTATCAGTTGGTGCATGGTTCGCCGCTGGTAGTAGGCTTTTAGTGTTTGCCATGATTATTATGAATACAATAGACCCTTTAATATTCCATATATTCATCTAATTAGTAATGCATGTAAGTAATATGTAATGCAGTTAAAAAAAAAAGGGGGAGAGGAAGAAATAATAGGCTTCAAGGATGGTCAAGTTAAAGTCAGTACTGTAAGTGGCGGTGAGGTGTGGCGTGGATGACGTCATTACCCCTGCTCCCCCGTGCTGGGCCCTCTCAGATGACATGAGCGAACACCGTATCTGTGAATTTTTCTTACTGTATATCGAATCAAGGGTAGTAATTTCCAAATACCGTAACTGTGAATTTACTACATAAAGAACTACTGTATAACGAGGACTTACTGTATTTATTCCATCTGTGTGTTAAGGCAAACCATTTACTTTTCTGTTGTTGTTTATGTGTGTGCCTAATCTAACTTGAATCTAACCTAACCCAACTGTGTATTGATATTGTTTTTCATTTATCTTATTCTAATGATTTATTTATCACATTCTGTGTGTGTGTGTGTGTGTGTGTGTGTGTGTGTGTGTGTGTGTGTGTGTGTGTGTGTGTGTGTGTGTGTGTGTGTGTGTAATTCACCATGGGTGCTTGCTGGTCACCCATAGATCGATCTTCAGGTAGGACTGAGACCACAACACACACTCCACACACCAAGAAAGTGAGGCCACAACCCCTCGAGTTACATCCCATACCTATATTTACTGCTAGGTGAACAGGGGCTACATATTAAGAGGCTTGCCCATTTGCCTCGCCGCTTCCTGGAACTCGAACCCGGGCCCTCTCGATTGGGAGTCAAGCGTGCTAACCACTACACTATGTGGTGTGTGTGTGTGTGTGTGTTGCTTTATCTTGATTAGTTCTTGTTGTTTGGTCAGCCTGGCTTGTGTATGAAAGAGAAATGTGTATATAAGCCAGCTTCAAATTTGTGACCAGTCTTAAGATGAAATAGAAAAACAACAATAACAATAATAATAGCTAATAATTACATCCTGTTTACACATGATAGAGAGATATCTATGCATTGTAATCACTTTAGTAATGTAAGAAGTTCCATAATTAAAGACAAGCTGATTTTGAAAAAATAAATAAAAGATTGTATGCCTCACTATATCTTTTTTGTTTTTAACACACTACTGTTTTATTAAGGTACATGCAAAAGTTGTGAAAGGCTGGGAGAGTAAGAGATGGTGTCTAGAAGGCAGGGACATTTTCAGATGGATTGTGAGAGGCTTGGAAAGGCTATGAAAGGGCAGGACAATTTGAAATGGATTCAGAAGGGGTATGAAAGGCTGGGAGAGTGATGGAGGAGAGTGTAATAAGTTGAAATGAGTTTAGGAAGGTAGGGATGGACTGTGAGGAGCTGGGAAAGGTTGGATTATGCAGAGACAGATTGGGGTGGACAGGTAGAGGCAAGATTAGTGGAGAAAATGAATAACCCAAATAATACTGATGAGGTCGCTGTGCGACTGATACAGAATAACCTAGATGGCCCCTGGTGGCCCTTTGTTATCCTATTATTTATGTTATGTTATGTTATCAATGTTAGGTATAAGGAAGATCTGAACTAGAACACATTGAATGGTACAAAATTAGATAACAAGCAAGACATCATTAAGCACTTTAAAAATCCATCACTTAGAATTAACAGCATTAAGGGAGTGCTAGGGTGCTTATAGGTGAACGTGTCATCGAAAGTTGTCATACTTCTCTAGTGTACTTATGTATACTTACCCTTTCCAATAGAGAATAGATCCTGAAAGTTATACATATTTCCTACACACAGAAAATGATGAAATTTATATATTTAGTAAATTATAAAAAAAAAAAAAAAAAAAGCATTCCAGTGAAGACAGTCTTTCCACATCAATCAGCTATGTAGGAAATGAAGAATTAAAGGCTTGATAACAACTTGTATTTGCCACATTTCGTCTAACTCTCTTCTTTTTTGTTTAATGAATTTTTCATTTTAGGTGTTGAAAAAAATGCCTAAATTTCAGTTTGAATAAATGACACAGATCCTCTTATTTCACTAAATACAAATTAAACTCTATTCTCTTCTCTTCCCAATGCTACACGAAGTAGCAAAAGCCGTCCATTAGTAGTGGAGATATGCTTTCCTAAAGCCTAAAATAGTTAATTTTACAGGAGAGCCATTTAAAGTTTGAAGGGACACGAAGCCATTTTTAAAACTCTCCCGGCGCATAGTCACTCATGCCATCCTCGTCCCTCCCTCATGGCTTCCTTTTGGTCACTGAATGCATTCTCTCACCCAGCTTATCCTTCTTCTTGAGGTGCTCTGAATGAAAGTATAGAGGTGCCCAAGCTGAGGAACACCAAAGCGTAGCTGCCTCGTACCCAACATTCTCCTCCTAATCTTCCTCTTTGCACTGCCTGGCCTTCTCTATATTTTTCCTCTATTTCTGTATGTGTTTCTTCACATCTCACATATTGGCAGCTGGGGAAAAGGCAATAAACCTTGGAGACTGGATCAGGATCAGGATAGAAAGAAAAGTAGGAGGGGGGAAGTGGGGATAGGGGAAGAATAGGTGGGTGATAAGAAAGGAGCTTTAGTAGGAGAGTAAAGTCACTGGGGCTTGACCCAGGCGCAGGCTGGTGCTGTGTTGCGATGAGCTTCTCGTCTTCAGCAGAGGTGGTGTGGTGCTTGTGCGGGGGGCGGCATGGTCTTGTCAGGAAGGGCTGCAGCGTCGATGTTGGTGTCAGGAGTGGGGTGGATGGCTAGGTGGTGAGTCCTCCACGGCGGGCGAGTTGGCGGACTGGGTTCTGGGTGGTTGTCTGCTCCTTTGTGTCTATATTGTTCTTTTCAACATATCCCTTCTGTATAATATCTGAGAAGGTTATTTTTTTGGGTGGTGTGTCTTCCCGTCTTGTGCCTTGTTTCTTCCTTCTCAGGAGGTAATGGAGTGTGTGGGGTTCCTCCGTGTTTTCTTGGTCGGTCGTCTGTGGGCTTGGCTGGGGAGTAGGTTCAGCTTCGGCTGCCGTAGGTTTCTTCTTCTTCTTCTTCTTCTTCTTGCCCTTGGTTGTTGTCCAGCCTTCTTCTTCTTTTGGAGGGGGCTCGAGGTCTGGAGGTGGCTGGTCTGAGTCGCTGCCTTCCACATCTACAATCTCGTCTTCTTCCTCCTCCTCGACGGTCGAAGCCTCTTCCACTACCTCCTCAACTGGCTCTTCAAGGCAAGGGGGAACGTCGTGGAGAAGCGGCTGCTGACTTTTTGGTGGTTTTGGTGTGTGGGAGGCTCCAAAGGCTTGGTGTGGTATCCTTATGCCGGGAAGATTGTTGTGCTTCAACAGGAGTGGGATAAGGACTTGCAGGTGTTGTACCACTTCAACTGGCCGTGGTGTGGCTGGCTTGCCATTTTCGAGAGAACTGCGTGGAGACTGAGATGCGATACCCTTTTTGATCTAGATCTCCAGGGTTACTGAGGATTGGGGGGTGCTAGGCTGCCGAGAGGCTAGGAAGAGTTTCCAATTATCTCCATAAACACAACTTGGCACCAAAAACACAAACAGATATAAAAATTTTGAGGATATTTCAAGATAGTGGGTATTGCATCATGCAAAAGGTTGCCAGATGTTGCCAATATTTTATCTATTTTATTTTGTATAAGGAAATAGAAACGAGATACAGCTCTATAACTTGGAAGAAGTGTTGCCACCATCATGTAAATATTTTCAAAATGAAAACTTATTTTTCGTTCATTTGCCGAATTTTTTCGACTGAGGGACCATAGCGCTCCCTTAAACACTGAAAATCACTTAGCATTAACACACCATACAATATAATCTGTTTACTCTGCAAACAAGGTCTAATTAATAGGCAACTTAACTAATCATTTTCAATTATCACTGGATAGGTTAACAGAAGGTGTGAATGGTAAGTGCACCATACACAGTGACGCAGTCTGTCAGAGGCCTGAACTCCACCACCGACCTGATAGTGACAGCCATCAGCCTCCAGAGTGTCATTCATTCACTATATCGAGGCTGCTTCACAGTTCTAGTGAGACACTATGGAGTGGTGATGGCCTCATCTTAGTTATATAACACACACACACACACACACACACACACACACACACACACACACACACACACACACACACACACACAGAGCTGAGGTGGTTCCCATATATAAGAGCGGAAGGAAGGAAGAACCTTTAAATTACAGGCCGGTATCACTAACTAGTGTAATATGCAAGATGTGTGAAAAAGTAATAAAGAAGCAATGGATTGAGTTTCTTGAAGACAACAAAATATTATCAAATAGCCAATTTGGTTTTAGAAAAGGTCGGTCATGTGTGACAAATTTATTGAGTTTCTACTCTAGAATAGTTGATAAAGTACAAGAGAGAGAGGATGGGTTGACTGTATTTATTTAGATCTAAAAAGGCTTTTGATAAAGTGCCACATGAAAGATTACTATGGAAGTTAGAGGAGAAGGGTGGCTTAAAAGGAAGCACATTGAGATGGATGAAGAATTACTTAAGGGGGAGAGAAATAAGGACGATAGTTAAAGATATGAAGTCCAAGTGGAGAACAGTAGACAGCGGAGTGCCACAGGGGTCAGTATTGGCACCAATACTTTTTCTCGTATATATAAATGACATGCCAGAGGGAGTGAACAGCTACATAAATCTGTTTGCAGACAATACGAAACTGTGCAGAGTCATTAAACAAAAAGAGGATTGTGAAATACTACAGGAAGACTTAAACAAGATCTGGAAATGGAGCAAAAAATGGGAGATGGAATTCAATGTGGACAAAAGCCATGTCATGGAAATGGGAAAAAGTGAAAGACAACCAGTGGGAATCTATAAGATGGGAGATGGAGTAGAACTAGAAAAAGTAAAAAAGGAAAAGGACTTGGGAGTGACAATGGAAGAAAATAATCAACCGGTAAGCCATATTGATAGAATTTTCAGAGAGACGTATAATTTGCTAAGGAATATTGGAGTAGCATTTCACTATATGGACAAGGAAATGATGAAGAAATTGATAAGTACTAGAATAAGACCTAGATTGGAATATGCAGGAGTTGTGTGGACTCCCCATAAAAAGAAACACATAAGAAAATTAGAGAGACTACAAAAAATGGCTACAAGAATGGTTCCAGAATTTAAAGGGATGGTATATGAGGAGAGACTAAAGGCAATGGATCTACCAACCTTGGAGCAGAGAAGAGAGAGAGGGGATCTGATACAAGTTTATAAATTGCTTAACGGAATGGATGAAGTGGATAATGAGAAACTGATCCTGAGAGAAGAATATGACTTTAGAAGCACAAGATCGCATAGTAAGAAACTAAGGAAGGAACGATGTCTGAGAGATGTTAAAAAATTTAGTTTCCTGCAAAGATGTGTTGAGCCTTGGAACAGTTTGAGTGAGGAAGTGGTGTCAGCAAAGAGTGTACATAGTTTTAAAGAAAAATTGGATAAGTGTAGATATGGAGACGGGACCACACGAGCATAAAGCCCAGGCCCTGTAAAACTACAACTAGGTAAATACACACACACACACACACACACACACACACACACACACACACACACACACACACACACACACACCCGGTAGCTCAGTGGTTAGAGCACTGGCTTCACAAGCCAGAGGACCGGGGTTCAATTCCCTGGCCGGGTGGAGATATTTGGGTGTGTCTCCTTTCACGTGTAGCCCCTGTTCATCTAGCAGTGAGTAGGTACGGGATGTAAATCGAGGAGTTGTGACCTTGTTGTCCTGGTGTGTGGTGTGTGCCTGGTCTCAGGCCTATCCGAAGATCGGAAATAATGAGCTCTGAGCTCGTTCCGTAGGGTAACGTCTGGCTGTCTCGTCAGAGACTGCAGCAGATCAAACGGTGAACACACACACACACACACACACACACAATGAGAAACTGATCCTGAGAGAAGAATATGACATCCGAAGCACAAGATCGCATAGTAAAAAGCTGTGAAAGGGAAGATGTCTGAGAGATATTAAAAAATATAGTTTCCCGCAGAAATGTATTGAGACGTGGAACAATTTAGATGAAGAAGTAGTGTCTGCAACGAGTGTGCACACTTTTAAAGTAAGATTGGATAAGTGTAGATATGGAGACGGGGCCACACGAGCATAAAGCCCAGGCCCTGTAAAACTACAACTAGGTAAATACAACTAGGTAAATACACACACACACACACACACTATATTGGAAAATATCATTTACACTGATAATAATGCTGTTGCTGCTACTGGTACTACTACTACGCATCATCACACTTCCATTCCCCATATTTCTTCTGTCTATCACTACATTTTATACATTTGAGATGGGAAAACTGCAGAAAATGCCTGGAAAACACTGATATTGTAGGAAATGTTGACAAGTTGAGGCGGGAAAGGGCGGGGGTTGGTATGGTGGGGTCTTGGTGACGTAGGCCGAGCTAAACGAAGGTGTATATATATAATATATATATATATATATATATATATATATATATATATATATATATATATATATATATATATAACCATGAACTTATTTAACATAGTAATGGGATATTTATCTACTCCGGTGGTTGATTCTCACCGGCTCTGGAAACACAGGGCATTGCAGGCAAACATTGGTGGACTGACCTGGGGAGAAGGCACGGTTAAGGTGCCTCATTGGCCCAATATATACGTACGTAATTCATTTTAAAAATCACGAGAAGAAAAAAAGGCTCCCAGACTAGAATACACTACATTTTTGGATGCGATAAATACTTTAACTAATAACCAAAATATAATATCCTTACCGGGTGTATTTTTTTTTTAACTCAGTATGTCAAATTAACGGCGTCAAAAGACATCAAAGTGTCCAGAGGGATAAATTTTTGCTTTCCAGCCAAGTAACGAAAATAGAGATTCCTTGTCGCATAAAGATTTCAGTTTTCTGTTTCGCTACAGTTAATTTTTTTAAATTTGAAAATACGAGTACTTAGACTCCATTTTAAGAAATATTATTACCTGAGTCATATTTTTCATATCTTCTAAGTCTTATATCAAGCACCCAAACAATCCTAGGCTTGCTACTTTAAAAAGTTAAAATTATAGAAAATTGATCACAAGTATTATTTCAAAGAAACAAAACAGGATTATATATTACTTGATTTACATTGATTTCAATAAATGAAATACACAAACAATGCATGCAAACTCCAATAACAAATGAAAAAAAACATTGTGATGTACAGCCGAAGTAGTTTTTTACACCTTTTCTCACCACAATATCCAGGCTATACTCTTCTGCCAATCAAATGAAACTGAATCACCTCCATCTCCTCTCCCAGTCTCCCCTCCGGGCCCTCCCTCCCACATTCCTCTGGGCCTCCACCTCCACCTTGTCCATTTACTCGTCCAACGCAGTGAGCCCTTAAAACACCTACAAAACACTCGAAAAACGCCCTAAATTCCTTGCCAGCAAGGTTAAGGGGCGGGGATAGTGGCGGCCTACTTGGGCTGGCCAGAGAGCGCTTGTGAGATTTGGCCAAGGAGATTAACTTAAATAACTAACCTACTTGTGTGACGACCCAAACATAAAGAATGCTACTCTAAAGTTTGGCGGGTCGGGGCTCCAGGGATGCCTTGCTATGTGGGTGTGGTGGCAGTGGGGGCGTACGTAGCATTTGTTAAGAGAATGGTATAACCATCATCACATCACCTATGCAATAAATGATTAAAATAAAAGGTTTTGATGTGTGTACCTTAACATACGTAATTCACTCCTCGTCTTCCTCTTCTTTCTCCTCCTCCATTAATCATTCCCGTTGTTCTTTTTGTTTTTTAAGTAGTTAAAGCAAAACCAAACCAATGTAGCTGCCACCCATGTAATTAACCTTTTCCCCTTCCTCCATCACACCATTCCAATCTATAGAAATATAGCACTTTCTTTAAACAGTTATTGATGGAAATTCCCGTTTTTCCCTGAGTTTGAAGGGAACACGGCATTACATAATGTTGTGCTGCCTTCAAACTCAAGGAAAGACAGAAACTATTAGGTATAAATTACGTGTTGCTTTCAAAGGCAGGGAAAGACGAGAACTATTACATAATAGTTATCGTTTTTCCCTGCTTTGAAGGCAACACATTACCTAATAGTTTCTGTCTTTGATTGAGTTTAAAGGCAACACAACATTACCTAACAGTTCCCGTCTTTCCCTGAATTTGAAGGCAACGCAACATTACCTAATAGTTCCCATCTTTCCCTGAGTTTGATGAAGAACGGACCGCAGAATATCAATGCTTAGTGCTTACTGCTGACCAAGGAATATACAAGGTATAGAAATAGAAACCCTTTCAGTAGTGGGACGCATTTTTTCCATGAGTTTTGGATCCGATTAAATTATTCTATTTATATTAGGGATTGACTGTGGAGGTCAGAAGATTAATGGCAACAGTCTTCACTATTTTAATCCCTCACCTAAGTTTCTGAAGCTGTATAACATCACCAAATAGTAAGCAGAATGAATTTGGAAGCGTGTCCTGGTACTGAAGGGGTTAATTGTTGCTGACCTACTGAGTCTAATCTTTGATCTCGGCTTCGTGATCACCTGTTGAATTTAATCTCGGCTTCGGCCACCAACATCATGTTGGAGTCGGTAATCATTTCTGAATTTTCTCAATTTAACACAACAATAGATATACCATACCAGATCACAGATTAAAGTCAGACGGAGATTTTTCTTTATGAAGTAGCTATATGTCAATTTGTGGAATAATTTTCCTTCACACCTTGTTTTTTGCTATAATATAGATATATTTAAATCCACCTGTGCTGTGTACATTTTACTGCAACGATAAAGTTATCAATCAATCAACATATGCTTGAATGAAGTTTATTTGGGGAACATATTGTTTGATTTTGTCGATTAAGCTTGACAGTTACCGTGAAGCATGCATTGCTGCTTAATGATGCATTTTCCAGGTATTTGATTTAGTAAATCCATCCTGGAATATTTTTCAATTATATGCTGGCGCTTCAGCAGAGTATGGCTTTCCACTTCCTTTTGATTTTAGAATGGGGCGAGAGGCCCACCAAGTAAGAATATCTGGTAAGAATAGCGAATGGACAGTACTATAACGTTTATTTAAATATTTATTTGTTTTCTTATTCTGCGCTGGGTTGAAAATATGGCAATTGGCAACTGGTAATGGAATAGGACAGCTGCCAGGTCGGCGCCGCAGACCTGGCACCTTTACTGTGACTAGCAGTAGGGGTGGAAATGTGTATCAGCATGCAGGTAGCGACCATCTTGACCCCCCAGTACGTTCAGCAAACAATGAAATACCCTGATTCTCTCATGGTATCGGGAAGTTTTAGTGGAAAGGGACTTGGGAGCCTCGTTGTATTACTGAAAAATGTAATAATTAACCAATATGTTTATTATAAACTTTTGAATGATCACCTGGAGGATTCTTTTAATAGTTCAGGTGCTACCATCTTTCACCAAGATCACGCCCCAGCCCACACTGCTCGTAGTGTTACTCAGTGGCTTAAAGACTGTCATATACCTTACTTAGCAGACTGGCCAGGCAATAGTCCTGATATTAATGTAATTGAAAACCTATGGAACCACATTAAACGAGATGTGCAGGGTAAAGATACCAGCTCTGTGCCCAAGCTCGAGGCATCCATTTGCCAATCCTGGGCTAGTATAACCCCTGCACAGCTTGGCAAGTACGCCACTTCCATTCCAAACCATCTTTGTGAGATCATCACACGTAAAGGCCATCCATAAAAGTATTAGATGTAAGGAGTGAGCTTTTGTTCATGGATTTATGACTCGTTCATTCTCCTCATCACTCATTCTCGCTAACCGGTCGTACTTCCTTGTCGAGCACTGTAGTTGTCTTTTGTGAGTTTTAGTCCATGTCCTCTTGTGTCCCTTGTGTCCCTCTTCAGTAGGTCCATCCTATCAGGAAGCGCAATATTATTCATTATTCTGTAGATGGTCAACAGGTCGCCTCTTTCTCTTCTCTGCTCCAGTGTTGGTCAGTCCAGTCTCTCCAGTCTCTTTTCATACGTAAGAGCCGACAAGGTTGAGGCCAGTTTGGTGGCCGCTCTTTGTAGCCTTTCAATTTTCATGATATTCTTCCTGGTGTGAGGTGACCACAGTACTGCTGCATACTCCAGTCGTGGTCTGATCAAGGATGCCAATAACTTTTTCACCATATCTTCATCAATATATGTGAATGCAATTCTAATATGTCTCAGTAAGTTGTAGGTCTCACCAACAATTTTATTGATATGTTTATTGGGGGACATTTCCTTTGCTATGAAAACTCCCACGTCCTTTTCCCTTTCCACCTTCTTAATCTTCTCTTCTCCAAGTTTGTATTGTCTTGTTATCGTATTTTTGCTCTTCCCAAATTCCACTATGCTACATTTCTTAATGTTGAATTCCATCTCCCATCTTTTCCTCCATTCCCATAGTCTATCTAAGTCCTGCTATAGAGTTCCACCATCATCGTGCGACCCAACTTTCTTCAAAAGTTTTGTGTCATCTGCAAAGAAACTCGTGTAGCTTTAATTTGTGTATGAGTGATGTTTGACGTGCTGGAACGCATTCCTCACTATTACATGTTGTAATGGGTTCGGTATACGGTAATTTTGATTTACGATAAGGTTTCCAGGAACGCATATGTACCGTATGATGAGGACTTACTGTATATTGTTATGATATTGTATTTTTTATTGATTTATTTCAGCTTCAATATGGCCTGTGAAGGAAAAGGTATGTAATCTATTTTCTGTATAGCATATTTATTGTTAAGTCCTTGTTTGTTAGTGTGTCGTGCATGAATACTTTTTTTAGGTTGTATTCCTAACAACTTTACAACGTATGTTGTATCTATGGTGGTGTTTGCTTGATTTAGGTTGAACCAATACTAAAGTGTGCTTATTGTATTGTACAGTTTTGTGCATGAGAAGTGAATGTTATTACTTTTAGGTTTTCCTATTACACTTGTGTGTAGTTTGTTTTGCTTTACATTGTTTTTGCTTCGCCTCACTGATTATATTCATATCCTTGACCAAATATACTTTTGTTGCCAGTCTAACTGGTTTTCATGAATGGAAAGACAATAGTATGATTTTTTTTTTCTGAATTGAAACAAGTTTGTTTGCATTGATGTAGGATACCTAGCTATATGTTAAAATGCTTAATGTATACTTGACTTGCTTGTGTGACATATCTGCTTTTCATACTCTTTAATGATATTTTGGCTGTAGCTAGGGCTTACAAACACGGGGGTATTCCCTCAAAACCACAACCTCCTTCTAGGTGCTCAAACATGCATCTTTTTTTTTTTTTTGTAACTGAATGGTGACATGCTTATGTTATTTTCAACGCGGATATATAATGCTAATAATGTCTGTGGTAATGGTGTATGCTCTGTTGTGGCATCTTGCATAGTTGATGTGATCAACTATGTAGCTTTTGTCTGCATGTACACCAATTTACTTTTCCCTATATATACATTACTTCTTTTGCTTGTTACATTTATTGTGTATGCTTCAAAACACTGAAATTCACTCAACATGCTGCATGTGTTCTGTGAAACTAAAGCCCCTCCTACATGCCATTCCTACCCATTATCCTGATAATTACTTGTGTCAATTTTTCACTGCTTAACTTTGTCAATTTTTCACTTTAACTGTTTTCAAAGTAATTCCTTTGGAAGAGAATTAAGGGTTAAGACACATTTCAAACTAAGTTGGGCCTCCCACCTTTTTATTATTTAGTGAGAGCCCTTTGTTTGTGTGTTGCCTTAGGTTAACACCTTTATCATGTAAGACACAGTTTCCCCTTACAGTTTTGATCATCATGAGGATTGAGAACAATGATAACAATTATGATGAGAAACAGCATGATTAATACATTGAAGTATTCATTATTGTTTAAATATCATATTTAGATACTAAACATGAAGTAACAAAAACAAATAAACCAGTTTTTTTTTCTGCTACCTTTATTATAAGTGGTCACTCAACACACTACGAAAGGGTACATACACACATACTGTGTATGTACCTTTGGGCATGTGTATATTGGACTAAGGACTCCACCCTGTGGTTTTCCAAGGTCAAAGACCTCCTCAGAGGAGACTACACCTTGAAACCAAACCTGTGCTGTTCTATTGTACAAATAGTTCTTGATCCATCCTAATAATCTACCTTTTACACCTTAGAAATGAGTTCCTCCATAATAACATCTTTGTTGGCCCTGTCGAAGCCACCCTTGAGATCAGCGAAAGCTCTAGGGCTAGAATTAACACCATGGCCACTAGACATACGATAAAGGAAGATTAGAACATGGCTAAGAGAGCTGGCGTTGGGTAGCCTCTACGTGATAACATAACATAACATAAATAATAGGATAAAGGGCCACCACGGCCCATCTAGGTTATCCTGTATCAGTTGCACAGCGACCTCGTCATCAGTACTTAAAGATACACTTACAAGTACACAATACATTTGTTACGTTCACCGGTTAAACTGGTAAGATTGGCATCGGGGAGCCGGTGAACAATAATAAAAAAGAAAAACTATAGGTTCAACTGGTGAGGACACTTACAAGTACACAATACATTTGTTACGTTCACCGGTTAAACTGGTAAGATTGGCATCGGGGAGCCGGTGAACAATAATAAAAAAAAAAAACTGCAGGTTCAACTGGTGAGGAAATGCAAAGAACACTTTAAAAAGCTATTTTAATAACCTATAATGATATTGACACAGATATAACATGAAACATGAAACACATATATAAAATGAAACACAGGAAAATGACATACACATACATATAACACAGTAATAAATACAACAATAAAGAACCCAACTTAATACCTAACAATAATCCTTATCCTATATAGAGGCAATGTGGAAAGCACGGACGAGGGGAAGTGATACTTATGCGGTATCGCAGTGGTGAAACGCTGGGTGATGGTTGATCCCACGGTAGACCCAAGAGGCGTTGTGTTCACTGGTTGAGGCTTGGATCTCAACTTGCTTTTCAGAAAACCAAGAGCTGGCTCAACACTTCCGGTCGAGTCGAATGGGGCCGCGTGAATCCAACTTCGGGACAGTAGCGGGGCTTCATGAAACGGTGACGTGGAGGGTTCATGAAACGGTGGCGTGGAAGGTTCACGAGACGGTGACGTGGAAGGGGAGGCGGAGAGGTGGCGAACGAGGTAACAAGCGGAGGAGGTGATGGTAGTAATGTATGTTACGGGCGGGCCGTAACACATTATATACTAATTCTAAATATTTGGCCCATTAACAGGGCTAAGTCCTGCAGCGAAATCCTGTACAATCTGTGATCCCCATACATGGGGATCATGTCTTGTTTAACTATAGTAAATTTCTTATAAAAACTATCATGCAGCGCTATACATAATTATAAATCTAATAAATTTAAGTGCTTATCTAATCTGTTTTTAAACATTGTCAAACTAGTGCTATTTACAACCCTCTCTGGCAATGCATTCCAGAAGTCTACCACCCTATGAATAAAGAAATATTTTCTTATATCTAACCTGCAGCCTTGCTTTCTAATCTTCCTGCCATGATTTCTAGTCCTATTTCCCTCCTCTAAGGTAAAGAAAGATCTCACATCTATGTAGTTTGTATCTGAGAACATTTGAAATAACTCTATCATATCCCCTCTTATACATCTCCTCTCAAATGAAAACATGTTTAATTCCTTTAATCTATCTTTATACTCCAGGCGCTTTAATGCTGGTATCATCCTAGTTGCTCTTCTCTTAACTGCTTCTAACATGTTGATATCCTGCCTATAATGGGGTGACCAGGCCTGTATGCAATACTCTAAATGGGGCCTAACATAGGAATTATATAAGCTACGCTTATATAATATTATATAAGCTTCCTTACTTTTATAACTAACATTTCTATTTATAAAACCCAGGATCCTATTTGCCCTATTTCTTGCTTCTAAACATTGCTTTGAAAATTTCATAGTCCTGTCTATCACTACTCCTAAATCCTTTCCCTCCTCTACTGCCTCTAGCCAACATCCCTCCATCTCATAGCTAAAGTTTGTGTTGTCTTTACCTAAATGCATAACCTGACACTTTTTAGAATTAAACTGATGGAGAAGCAGAGACCAGGGAAGGGAGGCGGAAGGTTGAAGGTAGCCCGGCACGGTGGATGGGGTCAAAGGAAGGCAGGCAGGAGGGATAGGATAGGGAGAGTGTGTGGCGTGAGGATAACAAGCAGTTAGCAATCTTATCTTTCTTTTTTTAGCGCTGAAATGTGTCTCAGTGAGCACAAAGTTAATGTGATCTTATAGTGTGGTGTGGATGTGAGGGCGTGAGGTGGGAGTGTGTCAGCCAAAGGAAGGGCAGCACATTCGAAGACAGCCGAGGTGATCCCACACCAGCTGAAGAAATCCTCGTCCTTTTTTGTCTTACGGTGGCGGGCGAGTGCGGTTTTTTGTGTGTGCCTGCGTGGCATCGCGGTTAGTGTAGTGATAGTGTGCGTTAGTTTATCTTATTGAATGCGTCTTCCTCGCGTTGGATTTGGTAAGCTGAGGTTGTTATTTAAGCTTAAATATAATAACTGCAATAAAGTACTAAGCTGCTACTAAGCACTGACCTGAACCACGTGACTCCTATACAGATATCCGTTAATAATGAAATACTAGCTTTGATAACCACACCACACTAACTCCTTCCTTCTCCTCTTTACCGGTGAGTACCCGTATCACAGCTCACACCGTGGGACTGACACCGCTGGATCAACCCTTCGGAATAAAGTAAAGTACAAATTACGGTTTGCTAGGCGTTAGGTGTTAGGCATAGGGCGATAGGCGGCGCGGCTAACCATTCGCTTCCAGGTACAAACTAACCTTCTCTTCCAGGTACATGTTAATTATCTAGTTATCCCCAGTAATGCCGTGGTTAGCACACCGTGGCGGCGATCCAGGAGCCTCGTGCTGCTGGTGGTGGTGGCGTGGCTGGCTGGCTGTGGCGGGCGTGCACGTGCTATCATAATTATGGTACGTGAATTATTGGGTTTAGTACGGTTAGTGAAATGATGTAGTTTCTTATAACTTTTTTTAGTTTGATTTATTTTTTGGGTGTGTGGTTTGATATATTGTTTTTTTCTTGTTCCAGGGTTGTGTGGTAGGTGCGTTCACTCATGGTACTCACTGGACTGGGCTGTGTTGTTGCGTGTTCTGAAGAGATGACCGTAGACACGCTGACTGCTGATGACTAGAGCCACACAGAGGCAGTGTACTGTACAAGCTGGATGGAATGAGAGGAGCGAGGACTGTGTCACTGGGAATGTGCGTGGCGGACCATACACCACAATTTGCTCTTTCATTGTCACCACACACCACAATTTGATCTCTTACACTGTCACCACACACACCACTGTCATCACACACCACACTGCTCTCTTTCCCTCTATCACCACACACACTATACACCACAATTTGCTCTCTTTCACTCTATCATCACACACACCACTGTCACCATACACCACACTGCTCTCTTCCACTCTATCACACACCATACACCACACTGCTCTCTTCCACTCTATCACCACACACACCACGCACATTTTTTATTTTTTTTTTTATTATTTATTTGTGTTGCTTTTTATTTGTTTTGAATATAGTGATTTGTAATGTCGATATTTTGTCACTCATCTCTCACTGTTTATCATGTTTGTTTTTTAATGATCGTGTTATTTTTGTTGTTTTTTATTCTTTTTGTATTTATTTGTGTATTTTTTAATTAGATTTATATATTGTGTGTTGCGAATGTTGAGTTTGGTAATGTCGACAATTTGAAGCTCCTCCCCACGGCTGCTTATATCTTCCAATAGATTAAAACCATAAAAAAACATTGAGTATTGCACACATAATTCCCAGATAAATTTCAAATACTGAGAATTTAACACAAGCAAGGACATAGTATTAGAATTTATTGTGTTGTGAATGCTGAGTTTAGTAATGTCGACATTTTGAAGCTCCCCACGGCAACATGTATCCTTAAATAAACTAAAACCATAATAACACTGAATATTTCACACATAGTTCCGTGATAATTTTCAAACACTGAGAATTTAACACATACAAGGACATAGTATTGGAATTTATAGCGGGCAAGAAGAGAGTCAGTTCCTTTAAAGAGCCACAGCTGATGCTGGCGTCGCACTCGGCGGCTACTCACATCTACGGACCACGGTGTGTGTTACTGGTTGTGTTTTGGCGTTATTTCAAAATTGAGGTGTTTGGTGAGTGTATGTAGTGTGTGGTGTGGACCAATGAACACTGGGGAACATGTAGAGAGGGTATGTGTGGCGCAGAACACGTCTGGAATGGCGAAAATGAAAGTGTAGAGAAAGTTTTGGCGGCAAGCGATTCAAAAACCTTTAAACTTTAAATATTCCGGAGAATTTAAATGTCTGGTCTAAGATTTTTGCTTGGTGTGGTGTTCTTGTGTGTGTGAGGTGAACAGTTCATTGGGGAGGTGGGGAGAACATTTCAGATGGGGACATGTATAATCCCTCTTCCCCTTGTTAGGCTCATAAACATAAACATACATAGGCTCGCCCCTCCCTCATGCCTCCCACTATTATTTGACTCGGCGTAGGTTTTTTGGGTTAGATTAACATAACATAACATAACATAACATAAATAATAGGATAACAAAGGGCCACCAGGGCCCATCTAGGTTATCCTGTATCAGTCGCACAGCGACCTCGTCATCAGTACTTAAAGATACACTTACAAGTACACAATACATTATATACTAATTCTAAATATTTGGCCCATTAACAGGGCTAAGTCCTGCAGCGAAATCCTCTACAATTTGTGGTCCCCATACATGGGGATCATGTCTTATTTAACTATAGTAAATTTCTTATAAAAACTATCATGCAGTGCTATACATAATTATAAATCTAATGAATTTAAGTGCTTATCTAATCTGTTTTTAAACATTGTCAAACTAGTGCTATTTACAACCGTCTCTGGCAATGCATTCCAGAAGTCTACCACTCTATGACTAAAGAAATATTTTCTTATATCTAACCTGCAGCCTTGCTTTCTAATCTTCCTGCCATGATTTCTAGTCCTATTTCCCTCCTCTAAGGTAAAGAAAGATCTCACATCTATGTAGTTTGTATCTGAAAACATTTTAAATAACTCTATCATATCCCCTCTTATACATCTCCTCTCAAATGAAAACATGTTTAATTCCTTTAATCTATCTCTATACTCCAGGCGCTTTAATGCTGGTATCATCCTAGTTGCTCTTCTCTGAACTGCTTCTAACATGTTGATATCCTGCCTATAGTGGGGTGACCAGGCCTGTATGCAATACTCTAAATGGGGCCTAACATAGGAATTATATAAGCTACGCACCACTTCCTTACTTTTATAACTAACATTTCTATTTATAAAACCCAGGATCCTATTTGCCCTATTTCTTGCTTCTAAACATTGCTTTGAAAATTTCATAGTCCTGTCTATCACTACTCCTAAATCCTTTCCTTCCTCTACTGCCTCTAGCCAACATCCCTCCATCTCATAGTTAAAGTTTGTGTTGTCTTTACCTAAATGCATAACCTGACACTTATCAGAATTAAACTCCATCTGCCACCTGTCTGCCCATGCTATCAGCCTGTCCAGGTCTCGTTGTATTCTGTAATTGTCCTTTTCACCCTGTACTGCACATGCTATCTTAGTATCATCTGCAAACTTTGATACTTTGCTACTAATTCCTAAATCTAAATCGTTAATGTACACCAAGAAAAGAAGAGGTCCTAGCATTGATCCTTGGGGTACCCCACTAACCACTTCCTTCCACTAATTTGGTTAATCCTCTCAGTACCATGACGCATTTCCATAATCATTCTGCTTACTATTTGGTTATTTTATACATCTTCAGAAACTTACATGAGGAATAGAAAAATGAACACTGGGGCCATTAATCTTGTGACCTCCATAGACCCTTCCTGATCTAAATAAAATTGTCTGATCGTACACTAAACTCGTAGTGAAAGTGTCCCTGTAATGAAGGGGTTAAGTTGAAATAGTTTTGGCAATGTTAGTGTTGAGAATAAAGTTGTAAACTAGGTGTTGCTTCTATTGTGCAGGTGGTGGTGAGGTTGTGTGTGGCAGAAGGCAGATGTGATGGAGACGCCCGAGAAGGAGCCGCAGGTGAGTGTGCCACCCCTGCAGTGCACCGTGACTGTGGAGAGGACACAGCAAGGCCGGCCACACTGCTCCACACACAAGGGTGTCCGCCTCATGCTTGGCCGCAACGCCTTCAGGTGTGTTGCGCTGACTGTGTTGTTTGCTCCATCTTCTGTTGCAATAAATAGTGAGTCATTCAAATCTAAGAGAAATGCATAGATGAGGTGTTGTGCTGTGTTCACCTGCTGCTGCAATAAATACACAGAATAAACTTGCTGCTGCCTGTGTATATCAATGGACAGTGCAGTACCAGTCTAACTGAACCTAAAACAACTTTCATCTTTCTGGCAGGGAGTGGAAGCTGCATCAGTGCACTCTGGTAGCGTCCCAACCAATGTATTGTGGTTTGTTTGTTCTTAATTGTTTTTTGTGCTTACATTAACCACTCTCTTCCCTAGGGATATGATTCTACGCATGGAGGGCCCCAGGCACTCCCTGCAGTGGTCACTGGACAAGTTCCGGCTGCACACTCGCTTCCTGAAGGAGGGGAAGGCCACCATCAGCTTGCAGGACACCAACACGAACCTCATGATGTCCAACGCGCCGCCCCACCAGCTGCTCGTCTTCCTCAAGGTCCTGGCCGGCAAGAAGGCAGTGGCAGCAGAAGGCACTGCAGGGACTGCCAAGGCACTCACCGCCCGCCAGCGACTTTTGTCCGACCGTCCTGTTGCCTTTGAGGAGATCAGCCCTCTCACTCTCAAGGTGTGTGCTGGGACCTCTTCTCTATGCATCAGTTTTGTTGCCCCTTGTCTGACTCCCTCTCATATAAGAAGATCCAGTACCTTCTCTCTCCTTTGAATCCCTAACCAATATATCATCATCATCTCTCTCTCTCTCTCTCTCTCTCTCTCTCTCTCTCTCTCTCTCTCTCTCTCTCTCTCTCTCTCTCTCTCTCTCTCTCTCTCTCTCTCTCCCAAACGCAGGAGTACAAGGGAGCCAGGAAAAGGGAAGGTCGGCCACCTCTTAAGGAAGTGAATGGCCAGAAGCAGCAGCAGCAGCCAGGCGCCTCTCCTCTGTCCAGCAAACGAAAGATGCAGGTAGGTGATGGTAGATGAGAGAGAGAGTGAGAGTAAGGGAAAAAATGAATGGGTGAGTCTAAAGTTTTGATTCAGAAATACTTTGTTTTCTCTCTATGATTATTTCTCAAGACTACAGAGATGATTAGCAGGATTTTCAAGATTGTTTCTTCATTTAACAATGTAGAAATCTTGTCAATCTGCCTCTAGAACTGTAAAAACTTGCTTAAAAACACTTTGCTCTCATCACACTATTATGTAAGGGCACAGAGATGACTAGAGAGATTTTCAAGAGTGCTTCTCCATTTGATAATGTAGAAATCTGCCTTTAGAAATGTAAAACACCTTTAAAACTACCTAATGTAAATTTAGATAAAGTTTTTTTGAAATGGTGGAGGTTAAGCATAGAAGTGTGAGAATATAAGCCTAAATTTGCATGACATAATTTCCACCACCTCTCCCTGCAGGACTCACCAGGAAGGAAGAGCAAAGTATCTCGTTTCTTCAATCCCACACTACTCACTGCCGAACAGAGGAAGGTGGTGCAGGCAGTCAGCTCTGGCCAGAGTGTTTTCTTCACTGGTGGGTGCTGGAAACTGTGGGAAGCTGACACAGAGGAGATATAATTCAGTGCCAATAGATAAGACAGCAAAGGAGGCCAAGGAAAGGAATAGGCAAGATTGCATTGATTATGGTACAAGGAAAGATGAGAGAAGAGGAGTAGCTGAGATAGATAGGAGTGCAAGGGAAGCCAAGCACAAGGCACGGGGGAGGATGAGAGAGGAGGAATAGCTGAGATAGATAAGAGAGCGAGGGAAGCCAAGCATGGGGATAGACAAGATTGCATTGATTACAGTACAAGCAAATATGAGAGAGAGAAATAGCTGAGATAAATAAGAGAGCAAGGTAGGCCAAGCACAGGGATAGGCACAAATGAGGATGAGAGTGGGGAATAGCACACTTTGGGGTCTGAGGGGTCTCCAAGCACATAGGTTTGAATCCTAGTCACAGTCTGAGTGTAGGTAGGGCTTCCTTACTTGGGGTAATGGTTCCCTAATGGTTGAACTTTCAGATAGGTATGTAAAAAGTTTCTTGCTTTAGTCCATAATTTCCCATGAAAAGCCCATATGGTATATAAGAAGGAAAAGGGAGGCCAAGCAGATTTAGGTAAGATTGCACTCTACTTGTCATCCTTATCCATAAATATGTCTACTTTATTCTTAGACTTCCTTATTGACTCACCACTAATGATATGACCTGATATGAGTCTACTACATTGTTGTAACATTCCATTTCAAGATTCATTCCCTTCCTATGTTCTAAATGAAGCTTCATTAGAGTCAAGACCATTATTTCTTGTCCCTGCCTGAACACTCACTCTAATTTTGTTTGTCATACATGTTATATATTCCCTTATGCCACTTGACCCCTTCAGTACTATGACGTGTTTTCATATTCATTCTGCTTACTACTTGGTGATTTTATACAGCTTCAGAAAGCATATGGAGGATTAGAATATTACAGACTGCCCATTATTCTTCTGACCTCCATCATAGACCCTTCCTAATGTAAATGAAATTGTCTAATTATTCCCAAACTCATGGTAAAAATGCATTCCAGTATTGAAGGAGTTAAAGACCTTTGTCAGATTTCCTCTTAAACTATGCTGTAAGGAATGTAAATTCAAAGCATTTCCCATTATTTTAAACTTCTTATTCATCTTCCTTTCCCTTCTACTGCTACCACTGTCACCACCACCACCACCCTCCCTCCTACAGGCAGCGCAGGGACAGGCAAGAGCTTCCTGCTGCAGCGTCTGGTGGGGTCACTGCCTCCTGAGTCCACCTTCATCACTGCCAGCACAGGAGTCGCTGCCAGTCACATCGGGGGCTGTACTCTCCATGCATTTGCTGGTGAGATTGGCTGAATGTAGAGGGAACAGTTAGGGATGGGAGAGGGAGAGAGAGTAACTTTACCACTTTTTAATGCCACAGATATGGTTAGTACTCTCTGGTAAAGTCTGGAACTCCCTGCTTGCTTCTGTATTACCATCTTCCTATGATCGGAATTCTTCTAAGACAGAAGTTTCAAGACATTTATCCCTTTATTTTGGTTAACTCTAGAAAATTTCCCGTCAGTAATATAGAAATCTCATTAATCTATCTGTAGAACCCCCAAAAACATGTCTCTTTGCCATGACTATTCTCTGTGGCTACTGAAACAGTGACCTGAATTCTCTAGTGTTCTAGTCGTGTAGAAATCTTGTTGATGTGCTTCTAGAACTATAAGAAAACACTCTTAAGAACCTGCACAGCCTCAAACAGAGTCTTTTGATTGTGTTTCAGAATAGACTCCTGAATCATGTGAACTGTTGGCACTTGGCACTCACACTGGCACTGTCCTCTCTCACATGCTCTTTATTTACCAATCACTGTATAAACTTGCCTAATCTTAATACTTTCCACAGTGCTAACACTTCCTTACCACTGGCACTCTCCTCAGGTGTGGGCACAGGTGAGGGCAGCCTGGAACAATGCCTGAGGCTGGCATCACGCAAGGCAGTTGCCCAGCAGTGGAGGCAGTGCCGGCACCTCATTGTGGATGAAGTGTCCATGGTGGATGGCCTTTTCTTTGAGGTGAGCAGGTGTGTTGTGGAGGACAGGAGGGATGTGGATGTGTATGTCTGCATCTCTCTCTCTCTCTCTCTCTCTCTCTCTCTCTCTCTCTCTCTCTCTCTCTCTCTCTCTCTCTCTCTCTCTCTCTCTCTCTCTCTCTCTCTCTCTCTCTCACCTCTCATCTCTCTCACAGAAGCTGGAGGCCGTGGCGAGATCAGTGAGGAAGAATGACAAGCCCTTTGGAGGTATTCAACTCATCCTGTGTGGCGACTTCCTGCAGCTGCCACCAGTCACCAAGCGGGGCGAGCAGCGGGTGTTCTGTTTCCAGACACCTGCCTGGGAGCGCTGTGTCACCTGCACCCTGGAACTGACTGATGTGAAGAGGCAGGATGACCCGGAGTTCATTGAAATCCTGCAGGCTGTGAGGCTTGGCAGGTGTGTGTGTGTGTGTGTGTGTATGGCTGGGAAGGGCACATGTGAAGGGAAGGAGGGATGGATGGAGATAATAAGGAAAAGGAGGAAGGTAGAGGGGTGGTAAGGAGGAGGAGGAAAGAAAGAGAGGAGGCTGGAAGGAAGGGAAGGGAGGATGGATACAGTTGATAAGGAAGGGGAGGAAGGTAGAGGGATGTTAAGGAGGAGGAGGAAAGGGAGGGAGGCCAGGAGGAAGGAGAGGGAATGGGGAGGAAGTCAGTAGGGTGAGATTTGTAGAGAAGAATGAAGAGGCACTTGAAAGATTGGAAATGAGAGCAAGAATTAATAAAACTGCTCATAACCTTCCAAATGAATTAACAACGACCACAATAATAATTATGGTGATGATAATAACAGCCATGCACGTTGCCACCCATCCATTGAGCAGGTGCAGCGAGGCGGCGGCGGAGAAGCTGCAGCAGACTGTCAACAACTGTGTGGAGCGGGATGGCATCAAGGCGTCCCGGCTGTGCACCCACCGCGATGATGTGGACCACATCAACAGCGTTCACCTCAACGATCTCTCAGGTGTGACTGTGTAATTCACCTCGGTCACTTGCTGGTCACCCAGCCAGTCTTCCCCATTACGGAGCGAGCTTAGAGCTCATAGATTGATCTTCGGGTAGGACTGAGACCACAACACACTCCACACACTGGAACAGCGAGACCACAACCCCTCGAGTTACATCCCATACCTATTTACTGCTAGATAAACAGGGGCCACACATTAAGAGGCTTACCCATTTGCCTCGCTGCACCGGGACTCGAACCCGGGCCTCTCGAATGTGAGCCGAGCGTGCTAACCACTACACTACACGTGTGTGTGTGTGTGTGTGTGTTGAATAAGATTTGTGAGTGCAACATAAACAGACAGACACATAGACGGATACACTACTTACACACAGTCACAGTTCTAGAGCTTGTATTAGTGAAATGAATAAAGCATTTCATGTTTTCAATATTCTAACTTTGGTGATCATTGATTGTAGTGTTGTGTCGGACATTATAGCATGGCTGTCCATGAGTCTGTCTGTCAGTCTCTCCAGCAGTTCAGTTATTGCTGCCACAACCTATCTTAGCAGAACCTAAGCAAAACAAACCTAATCTAACCTAACCTAACCTTAATGGCTTCTTGGCAGGCCAGGAGAGAGTGTTTGTGTCAGTGGACAGTGACTTGGAGCAGCAGGGAGTGCTGGACGCCAACACACCGGTGGGGAGGCGGCTGGTGCTTAAGGTCGGCTGCCAGGTGATGCTGACCAAGAACCTGGAGGTGGGGCGTGGCCTGGTCAATGGGGCACGAGGGGTGGTCACTGCCTTCACCCATGGCAATACAGGTGTGTGTGTGTGTGTTTAAAGTATTATTTGTATTGCAGTTGGATTTACTTTTGTGTGGTCAATAAGTCTACCTATCTATCTATCTATCTGTGTGTGTGTGTGTGTTTATGTGTTTATAAGGATAACTCATGAAGAGCCGCTTAGAAAAAAAAAGTTCACATAGTTGCCAGTTCCCTTGCAGGTCCAAGAGAGCTGGCCAAAAAAAAAAAAAAAAAAAAAGATAAATATTTTGAAACCTCCGTAGTTGCCGAAGAAAGGTATGAATGATTGAGAGTACAGTGTATTTACCTAGTTGTATTATACAAGGTTTGAGTGAGGCTCATAGTGTCCTGTCTCCATATCTCCATTTATCTAGTTTTTCTTTAAAGTTATGCACACTATGTGCTGTGACAAATGACAATTCCATTATCCAATGCATTCCATTTTTCCACCATTCTGTGTGGAAAACTGTATTTTCCAATATCCTTCACACGCTGCCTCATCCTGATCTTTTCATGTCCTGTTGTCCTTCCATCTTCCATCAACAGCACCAGCTCTTTGTCCATCTTTTCCATATCAATTACTATCTTATACATTGTTATTAGGTCCCCGTGTTCTCTTCTGTCTTGCAAGGTTGGCAGTCCCATTTCCTTTCATTGTTCTTCATATGTGAGGTCCTTTAATTCCGGCACCATCTTTGTAGCAATCTTCTGTATCCTTTCCAATTTTCTTATATCCTTTTAAGAGCTCAGAGACCATACCACTGCTGCATATTCCAGCCTTGGGCATATCATGCTTGTGATGTGTGTGTATTTATTTACCTAGTTGTAGTTTTACAGGACCTGGGCTTTATGCTCGTGTGGCCCCGTCTCCATACCTACACTTATCCAATCTTACTTTAAAAGTATGCACACTCGTTGCAGACACTACTTCATTCAAATTGTTCCACGTCTCAATACATCTTTGCAGGAAACTATACTTTTTAATATCTCTTACACATCTTCCCTTCCTCAGCTTCTTACTATGTAATCTTGTGCTTCGACTGGTATATTCTTCTCTCGGGATCAGATACTCATTGTCCACTTGGTCCATTCCGTTTATCAATTTATAAATGTTTAAGAGATCCCCTCTCTCCCATTTTTTGTAGTCTCTCCAGCTTCCATATGTTTTTCTTTTTGTGAGGGGTCCACACTACTCCTGTATATTCCAATCTAGGTCTTATTATAGTACTTATCAGTTTCTTCAACATTTCTTTGTCCATGTAGTGAAATGCTATTCCAATATTCCTTACCAAATTGTATGTCTCTGAAAATTCTATCAATATGGCTTGCCGGTTGATTATTTTCTTCCATCGTGAGTGAGATAAATCACCAGTGCTCCTCTCTGGCAATTCAATAACAACAAATAAATTCTATAGACACTTTGACAAATGCAGGGAAAAAAAAAAAACTTAATGTCTTAAATAAATACCTAATTGACTAACTAACCCCTTGACTGACTGCTTGACTGGTTGGTATTCCTGCAGGCAACCCCATGGTGAGGTTCCTGTGCGGGGTGACAACAGAGATCAAGTATGAGAAATGGAGCGTTACATTGACTGCCGGCTACCACATCACCAGGAAACAACTTCCACTGCAGCTGGCCTGGGCTTTCTCCATTCACAAGTCACAGGTAGGCACAGCACAGCATAGGTCACCAAACCATGATCTCAGGTATTCTATGGCCTGACCATTTTATGAAGATCACTTAGGCGTTGGGTTTTTCAGGGATTTCCCAGCCTGTGCTTGTACTTGTGCTGGGTAAATTAAGGGATTAGAGCCTGTGTGTCAATGAGAACCTTGCTTCCCCACACACCACCTCTCTCTCTCTCTCTCTCTCTCTCTCTCTCTCTCTCTCTCTCTCTCTCTCTCTCTCTCTCTCTCTCTCTCTCTCTCTCTCTCTCTCTCTCTCTCTCTCTCTCTCATCCTGGCTAGTAGTGGGAGAGGAAGCGACCCATGGATTAACACGGTCACTTTGACCTGTGACCTCACTCGGTCACCCAGAGGGATGTGACAACGTTCAGAGGAAACGTTGTCAAGTATTGTTTGTGTTTGCAAAAATAATGCAAAATGTATTTAAAAATAAACGCAGATTACTCTAAAACTTGCCTTTTTAGAGCATCACAATGTATATGTACTACAACACCATCAGTTAATAAGTATTAAGTACCTGACTTGAGGTGCACATTGGTACAAGTGTGACGGCGCCGCAGGCCGGGAAATCCCCGAAAAAGCCAACACCTAAGTGGTCTTCATAAAATGGTCAGACCATAGTTATGTTTAGCTGTCTAGTCTCCTGCAGTTTGCCAAGGTGCTGTAGATGTGTTCAGCTGGCTTGGGTGTTTTATTTGTATTCAACTGTTAAGTCGCCTTTAGCTGGCTTGGGTGGTCTAGTTGTATTTGGCTGTCTAGTCTCCTTCAGCTGGCTTGGCTGTTCTAGTTCTGTTCAGTTCACTATTTGGTAAAAAATAAGTCCATATTTTGCTGACTTATGGAGATATTGCAATGTTTTCACCACCACTTAGTCTTTCTCTGTTTTGTGCAGGGAATGACGCTGGACTGTGCTGAGATGTCCTTCTCCCGAGTGTTTGAGGCGGGGCAGGTGTACGTGGCTCTCTCCCGTGCCAGGAACCTTAAGGGTCTCAAGGTGCTGGACTTCAATCCTTCCTGTGTCCACGCTCACCCTGACGTCCTCAAGTTTTACCACAATTTAAGGAGAGCACAGCATGAATATTGTCATTTAATATGATGTGTGTGTGTGTGTTGGTGATGGGTTAACCTCTTCAGTACCATGACATGTTTTCATATTCATTCTGCTTACTATATGGTGATCTTATACAGCTTCAAAACTTAGGCGGGAATTAAAACAGTGAAGACTCTAGCCATTAATCTTCTGACCTCTAGAAGCTCTCCCTACTGCAAATAAAATAGTATAATCATACTCAGAAGTCATGGTAAAAATGCACCCCAGTACTGAAAGGGTTAAAGGCAGGGAGTTGGTGAGATGAGCACTGACAAATTCCAGATAACTTTAGAGGTAGTGGTGGTTTTGTAATGGCTTGTTTTAGTTTGTCATTCACCTGTTCACTACCTTCCCGATTCTCATTAATGAACCCGAGTTACTGACACAGGCATATCAGTGTTGTGTGTTGTTTGTTTGTGTGTACGGATGTATGCTCTTCCGTGATTGTCTGTTGTAAAGTGTTTTAGTGCAGTACTTGTATGTTGTTCTGACTCCTGTTCATAAGTTTTGACTCCATGATTAATTTTTGTATGCATTATAAATCCTATAAATTTTAACCCTTTGAGTACCGTGATGCATTTCCATATTCATTCTACTTCGTATTTGGTGATTTTACAGTTTCAGAAACTTGTGTAGGGGTTGAAATAATGAAGATTGGCCATTAATCTTCTGACCTCCATATTTCCTTCATAATATCAATAAAATGGTCTAATTGTACTACATGAAACTCAAAGTAAAAATGCCTCACAGAACTGAAGGGGTTAACTGTATGACTCACTTGTTTTTATCCTTATTGAATAAGACCCTGATAATTCAAAGATGTAATGATTGTTAGTTTAAGAATGAAACTTTTTATTTTTTTTATTCAATTAATAATACACTTTATTTATATATATTGTGTTTATATTGCCAACTCTGATTACAGCTATTACTATATTTTGCACTTCCTCCACCACACATCAATACACTGTGTAAACAATGGTGGCAGGTGCTCCAGGAGTGAGGAATGGTGTTCTCTGCCACCTCCAGCCACAAGAACACAAGGGTTGGTGCAGCCACACACTTCAGTCCATGTAGAAAACTACTTATTTCACATATCTCCATCCATAAATTTGTCTTATGTTCTTTTAACCCCTTCAAACCAGGATGCCTTTGCATATTTATTCTGATTACTATTTGGTGATTTTGTACAGGTGCAGAAACTTAAGTAGGATTAGAATACTGAAGACAAGCCATCAATCTTCCAACCTCCATAGACCCTTCCTAATGTAAATAAAATTGTTTAATCACATCAACAATTCATGACAAAAAAGCATTCCAGTAGTGAAGGGGGTTGTCTCCGTATTACCTCTACACTAACAGCCTGATTACTGGATCTATGCCTTTCATCCAACAGCCTATCCAAAAAAACATTTTTTACCTTTATTTCTTTTGTGTCAAACTTTATCAAGCTTGAATACATTATTTCTTGTTTCCATACCATGTTTGTATTCTTTCCCCGTCTTCTTACACTCGTCCTATGAGATACTGGGTTGGTGGTCGTGCATGCAGGGACACACCCACTGTGCTTTACAAGTGTCAGAAAAGAGAAGTAGTTATTTAGAGATTTTATTAAAAGTACCATTAACACTGACAAGTGTCTGGAGAGTGAGAACAGACATGCTGTTTCCAAAGACATGGACAACTCTCTTGGATCTGGTATAAAAATAATTAGTTGGCACCACCACACCTCAACAGGAGACCTGTGGTGCACCAATGTACAGCACAAAGAAGTGATTTAATTCCTCTCTGCCTTGAATTTCTTGTTCCAATTGTCACTGTCCTGGATGTGACCTTGGCTGCCTTCATGGCCTCGCTTGTTACCCCTGCCCCTCCCTCTGGTGGTGTTCTCTCCTAAACATCCCTTCATAATCTCCTTCCCTCCCCAGAAACCTTCCTCCTTCATGTACATTTCCTTGCCTCGTCCTCCTGTGAAACCTCCATCTCTCCCTCCCCTTCCTCCTCTGCCACCCCTTCCTCCTCTTCTGAAATCTCTACTTCTTCCTCTAAATCCCCCTCTTCCCCTGCCACCTCCTCCTTCAAAGCCATCTCTGTAAATTGGCCTCATCTTGCCACTTATTGGCTTGTTTTGGTCTTGAGAAAGCTGGTTGGACATTGCATCATAACTGGAGTCCTCAGCACCTTCCTCTAGTTCCCCCTGGTTGTGGTGGGCTCTGGGGCGGTACTGGGCTGCCATGTCCCTAGCAGAGACATCAGCATCCATCTCTGTGACATGTTCTTTGGGTGTAGGCCTGAGGCAAAGAGAGGGAAAATGTGTTTCCTATGAGATTCCTGGCCTGCTGTACACAAAGATTCATGGACAATAGTTTAATGTTGCAAGTTCAACTTTAAAACATTAGATCAGAAAGAAATTAAAAGCATAAAGGAATAAATCAAGCATACTGTATAGAGAACAGAAATCTGACTTAGATCTGTTTTCATAGAGCACAATACAATTCAAAGCCCAGCCACTCATACTAAGGACCATATTCAGAAATACTTCAGTGCTACACCTCCACTATTTCAGAAGGCTTCTGTTTAAGTGACAAGTTATTTTTTTTCAAAGATCTTTTTATGGTTCTGATGACAAATGAACAAGGTTACTACATAATTTATAGGAGAAACACCCTCAGAAACCTGCTTGTAATCTGTGTCCTTCAAAAATAGTCATGATAAGAGAGCAGAGCATTGCAAAATATGGGCCCACATCACACACACACACACACACACGTTAAAAAATATAGTTTCCTACAAAGATGTGTTGAGACTTCGAACAGTCTGAGTGAGGCATAGTTTTAAAGAAAAATTGGATAAATATAGATATGGAGACATGGCCACACGAGCGTAAAGCCCAAGCCCTGTAAAACTACAACTGGGTAAAAAAACTAGGTAAATACACACACACACACAGCCAAGCAGGTCTCACTTGGTCACGGTGTACAGTCCTGTGAGTCGATCCTCATTCAGCTTCTCAATATCCTGGTCCATGCCACCAAACGACAGACGGCACGGCAGGAACTTGAGGCAGTCCACATAGGAACTCATCATGACAATTTTTTCCCTGTTTAGTGAAGAACACGTAATGATATGAGGAAAATACATTACATAGATGAAGAAAATATAAAATGAGATGACAACTTCATACTTTTAGATAGTCACAACTTTTTGCAGGTTGGAGTGTAACATGTTGGGGCTTTTAAGGCTTTGAGAGATTGTCTAATTGGCTTATGATTTTCCAGTGATTTTCTACATGCTCTACTTGAAAATATTATTGTTTTCAAACACAATTTTCAAATTTATTTAGTTGGAGTGGAAGTTGTTAGAGTTTTCAAGGGTATTTTCATCATGACAATCATAGTAATAAAGTTATAGGGATTTCAATTGTGTTTAGAAGGTGTGTGTTAGTTTAAGAAGCTCTAATAAACTGATTGTATTAGATCTCCTATAATTTATGGTAAAATATGTTAAACTTTCAATAAAATCATGAAAATACATTTGAAAACCCCTAGTAACTTACACAAGACTAGTCAAAAAGTTGTTGAGATAGAAGGCAAATACATTCATCCCTGCAAAAAAATCACCCTTGATTCGTTTTACTGAGAGAGAGAGAGAGAGAGAGAGAGAGAGAGAGAGAGAGAGAGAGAGAGAGAGAGAGAGAGAGAGAGAGAGTTAGCTCTCTTGAAATAACATACATAAAGGACATTTTAATGGTGCAAGCTTAACTAGCAAAAAGGTTTAAAAAAAAACACAATTTCAGGCATTTCCTTTGCAATAGTAGAGGAGAATGTTAATGTCAGACAAGAGAGGGGGTGACTTACGCTCCTTCGTGCAGTGTTGACAGCTGGTCGTGGTACAGCTGCTGTCTCTCTTCATTCTCCTCCTGCACCAGGGCCTTCTCCTTGCTTTTCTTCATAAACTACATCAAGAAAAAAAAAAAAAAAAAAAAAAAAAAAAAAAAGGTTACATATTAAAAAGGTACATGGCAAAACCAACAACTGGAGGTTACATGTTACAATGGCACATATCAAAATCAACAATGAAGGTTAACAGCAGGAACAATAATTGGCTGCCTTTGAAAATAGTTGTGGTGAAAGAGAGCAAAGAATTTCTGACAACAGGCCTTTGGTTACAATCACTTGATTAGAATTTGCATCACTCGCGTTCATGGAAGCAAAGCATTTCAAAGAAGAAATTGAAAAAAAAACAAAAATATGTGATCAAAATTTGGAAAAACAAGATACGTCAAGAATAGAAGAATACAACAAAAAGAAAAAGAAATATAAACAAAAATGGGAGCTGATACAAAGGCTTTCAATCCACTACTAAACTGTACTGGGAAAGGAAGAAACCAGCACTGCAGCAAACCTATCAAGAAAATGAAGAAAAATTTTATACGAAGAATTCTTGTTGTGGAAGAAATAGAGAGCATCAAGAATTCTCTGTAAAAGTCATGGGAAATAAGGCAAAAGAAAATAAAAGAGGCACTCTCCTAATATAGTCATCCCTCCTGCTCTTCTCATTTTTTTGCTCCCCTTTGCAGCTTTTTCATTCAGCTGAGGACATAGGAAGGAAAAAATTATAGCCGAAACTAACCTAACCTATTTGAGGCGACACACAAAGCTGATACGTCTTCCTCAAAACCCTTCTGGCCTAGAGCACACTTAGGCTACACTAGTTAGGTTAGGTTAGGTTAGAGTTATGGTTTGATCAGTTTTGGTTATATTTTCACTCCCACATCATGTCAGCAAAGTGAAAGAAATGCAAAGGGGAAACCAGAATATAAGGAGAGTTGGAAGGACAACTATATTAGGACAGTGCCATTAAAGAAATATTGACAACATAATAGAAGACAGAAAAGGGAATGTTGGAAGGACTACTATATTAGGACAGTGCTGTAAAAGAAAGATTGGGAACATAATAAATGAAAGATAAGGGAGAGTAGGAAGGACTACTATATTACAACAGTGCCATTACAGAAAGATTGACAACATAATAAACGGTAGATAAGGGAGAGTTGGAGGGATGACTATATTAGGACAGTGCTGTTAAAGAAGGATGAACACCAAAATAAACAATAGATAAGGGAGTGTCAATGCAGAGGCTATACTTCCGCCAACAACTTGAACCTAGACTCACCTTTAAATCCAGCACTGCCTTGGACAGCTTCTTGGAGGGACACTTCCCCTGCATCATGGTGGCAGTGTGGTGTGTGATGGTAGGTGTGGTGATGGTAGGAAGTGCCGGTATTCAGTAATAATCACCACAGCTTCACCATTTCCCAAAAACTGTGGTAGGAATGATATAACATAATGAGACCACATGGAATTTAAAAATAACTACAGTCTTGGAGAGCAGTGTGGTGTGGTGGCGAGGACTGTAGGTAGTAGTGTGGTGTGTGTGGCGGTGTCAGGTGTGGTTGTGTTTGGTCTAGTGAATGGTATCCTCACCTCTTCTTTGGACCTGCTATGCTTTGAATCACTCCGTTGGTCGCTATCCTTTATTTTCTTTTTTTGCTTTGGTGTTTCCTTCCCAGCAGAGTGTCGGGGATGTCCAGCGGTAGCGTGGTGTTGTGATGTGGCGGTGTGGTGTGGTAAAGTCGGAGTCACGCTGGTTTGTTGTGGTTTTGATCTTGATCTTGATGGTACAGGTGACGCAGAATTTCTTCTGGGTCAGGCCTTTGTATCGGCAGCTCCTGTAGGGAACATAAAGAACACCAGACAACAAAGAGGGCAATCACCATCTTTCACACCACTAGTTCCTGCATCTGGCACGCCACATTCTCTCCAGGAACTCTTTCACAGCCTCAATCATCCTTTCATTCGTCTCCCCACACAGTCCCAGCAGCAACACCATCCATTCCCTTCCTGTCATCTCCACTCTGTCATGCCCCAGCTCCCTCAGCACCACTTGCATCATCTCATACCTGTCTCTGGCATACTTCACACACTCCACCACCACATGTTCCACTGTCTCATCCTCTCCCAAGTCACACATCTGGCACACTTTGCTGCAGGACTCTGACCATCTATAATTCCTTGCATTCACATCCATGCACTGTGCCCTAGCTCGGAAGAGAAGATCACCACCCAGGCTTCCGTCATACCACTTTTCATACATTGGGGCCTCTTTCTCTCTATACCATACCAAGGTACTCTTTTGCTCCATCCTATTTCTCCAGTCATCCAGTCCCACACCTTTCACTACTCTGTCTATCTCACTCTTCCACTTCCTTACATCCCATTCTCTACCTTCTCCATTTCTAACAATCATACTCCAGTCTCTCTCTAAATGTCTTCCTTCTACCTGTTGAAAACCCAACTACTTACTAACCCACTCTTTGCTACCAGCCTGACACACCTCTTCCCCACTTGCTACTCCTGACATTCCACAGAAACACTTTTCTCACTATCCTTGCATCATTCATTCGTTCTAACCTAGCCTTATACTTTAGGGTCGCTTTCACATATCTCTCTAAAAGTGCTCCAACCCATATCACCCCTAAGGGCCTCTACTGCTGCATATCTAGGTGCATTAAGTGCCATTCTTGCAACTCTATTCTGCCCTATTTCTAACTTATCTAGTTCACTCTCATTCCAAGCAATCACATCCATACCATACATGATGCTCGGAACAGCCACGCTCTTCCAAACTTCTCGCAGCACGTCATATTTACTCGCCCTCATCCTTGCTGCACTTCCTAGACGACCTACCCACTGATTTACCATACTTATCTTCTCATTCTTAATTTTTACACAGCCATCCGGACTCATCCACATCCCCAGATACTTATATTCATCTGTCTGCTGCACCTCATTCACTCCTAATCTCCACACATGGTTCCTCTCATCCTCTGACCTATGCACAACCATTACCTTACTCTTTTCACTACTATGGTTCTATGGTAGTGGTAGGTTGGATCTTGATCTTGATCTTAATGTTACAGGTGACGCAGGAATTACTTCTGCGTCAGGCCTTTATATCGGCAGCGCCTGTAAGGAAAATACGAAAAAACACAAACAACAAGGAGGACAATCATCATCTTTCACACCACTAGTTCCTGCATCTAGCACGCCACATTCTCTCCAGGAACTCTTTCACAGCCTCAATCATCCTTTCATTCGTCTCCCCACAGAGTCCCAGCAGCACCACCATCCATTCCCTTCCTGTCATCTCCACTCTGTCATGTCCCAGCTCCCTCAGCACCACTTGCATAATCTCATACCTGTCTCTGGCATACTTCACACACTCCAGCACCACATGCTCCACCGTATCATCCTCCCCCATGTCACACATCTGGCACACTTTCCTGCGGGACTCAGACCATCTATAATTCCTTGCATTCACATCCATGCACTGTGCCCTAGCTCGGAAGAGAAGATCCCCACCCAGGCTTCCATCATACCACTTTTCATACATTGGGGCCTCTTTCTCTCTATACCATTCCAAGGTACTCTTTTGCTCAATCCTATTCTTCCAGTCACTCAGTCCCACACCTTTCACTACTCTGTCTATCTCACTCCTCCACTTCCTTACACCCCATTCTCTACCTCTCCATTTCTAACTATCATACTCCAGTCCTTCTCTAAGTGCCTTCCTTCTACCTGCTGAAAAGCCCAACTAGCTATTAGACCACTCTTCACCACCATCCTGACACACTTTTCCCCCACTTGCTACTCCTGACATTCCACAGAAACACTTTTCTCACTATTCTAGCATCATTCATTCGCTCTAACCTAGCCTTATACCTTAGGGTCGCTTTTACATACCTTTCTCTAAAAGTGCTCCAACCCATGTCTCACCTAAGGGCCTCTACTGCTGCATATCTAGGTGCATTTAGTGCCATTCTTGCAACTCTATTCTGCCCTATTTCTAACTTTTCTAGTTCACTTTCATTCCATGCAGTCACATCCATACCATACATGATGCTCGGAACAGCCACGCTCTTCCAAACTTCTCGCAGCACGTCATATTTACTCGCCCTCATCCTTGCTGCACTTCCTAGCCGACCTACCCACTGGCTCACCATGCTTATCTTCTCATTCTTTGTCTTCACGCAGCCAACCGGACTCATCCACATCCCCAGGTACTTGTATTCATCTGTCTGTTGCATCTCGTTCTCACCTAGTCTCCACACTGAGTTCCTCTCATCCTCTGACCCATTCACAACCATTACCTTGCTCTTTTCACTGCTAAACCTCACTCCAAAGTCTCTTCCATACCCATCTACAACATCAAGCAAACTCTGAAGCTCTTCTGCCGACTCACTCATAACAACATCATCTGCATACAAGAGCACACATATCTTATCATTCTCCACATTTACACCTGCATTCATTCTCCTCAATCTAGCAGCCAGTTCCTCTGTATATAAGCTAAAGAGGGTTGGTGATAATATGCAACCCTGCCTAACTCCTCTTTCACTCTTCACCCAGTCTGTCTCTACATCTCCTAGTTTATACTTAGCTCTTGTATCCACATACATACTTCGCACTATGTTAATTATCTTTGCACTCAACCCAATCTTTTCTAGCACTCTACCTAGCATTTCTCTGTTCACCCTATCATATGCTTTCTCTATGTCTAGAAAACCTAAGCAAGGCTACGGTGGAAGCACCGTAGCCTAGCCCTAGTACCGTAGGACGTGCTTCCACAACGGGGTATTTTCGGTATTATTCCAGTGTTTCACCAGATTCCCTTAACCCCTTCAGTATTCTAGGACGCATTTTTACTATATGTTTTCAGTGCAATTAGATGATTTTTTTTCTTTAACATTAGGAAGGATAGAATCATTAACCCTTTCCTTCCGGCGCTTAAATAATAATAATAATAATAATAATAATAATAATAATAATAATAATTATGAAAACACGCCATGGTAGTTGAACGTGGAAATATCTATAATTTGCAATTTCAACCAGCCATGAAATCTGTGCATGTGGCCAATGTCTTTTTTTTTTTTTTTTCTGGTGGGAAATATAGCTAGAGATATTGATAGGTTATACATGCAATGATATAGAATTTCCATCGCAAATTAATAATTTTCGAGTTATATGAGAGAGAGAGAGAGAGAGAGAGAGAGAGAGAGAGAGAGAGAGAGAGAGAGATGGTCCGAGTGTAGGTTGGGCTTCCTCACTCGGGGCAACGGTTTCCTAACGGGTGTGCTTTGAGATAGGAGGTACCCTTAAAAGTATCCCCTTTAGCCCATAAATTCCTATGAAAAGCCTACATGGTATAGATAGATAGATAGAGAGAGAGAGAGAGAGAGAGAGAGAGAGAGAGGAGCTGTGTGTGTGTGTGTGTGTGTGTGTGTGTGATTCTGAAACTAATTTTCATTTTCATTATCATATTTTTCTGATGTAAAAGGATGACCAGCTAATACTTCAGAAGCAGGCAGGGAGTTTAGCAAGAATGTACCAGAAAAAAGCAGTGATATATTGAGAACACTTTGGTTGACTTTTACACTCAACCCAGTAATACCACGCCCCCACAACACCAACACCCCGCTGCACCAAACACACTCTTTCTTGCCACCACCCATCCAATCTATGTCAGTTTGTTAATATTTGCGTGCTGTGTGAAGATGGATATAGATAAGCAAGTAAACTGATAGCATGACAGGTAAATGGATAGATGGATAGGTAGGAAGATAGATAAGTGAATAAATTCGTAGATAGACAATTAAGATCGATGCTCATAAAAAAAAAAAATAAATAAATAAAAGAAATATATATATATATATATATATATATATATATATATATATATATATATATATATATATATATATATATATATATATATGTTCCTTTACTTATCACTTTAACCTGGTTTATTTTCGAAAAATATACTCGTATTGTATCAGGCGATAAAGATAGAGAATAAAATATATCATATAGTCTACCTTTTAAGCACATCGTTTTTTTTTTTTTATTCTCTTTCTTCTTCTTTTCCCCTGGGAGCTGTAAACACTCCCTTTAAAACTTCCGTAGATAGTATTTATTTATTATTTTTTTTTTTACGTAGGGAGGAGGACCAACCAAGAGCAAAAAAAAAAAAAAAAAAGGCCCACTTGAGTGCTAGCTCTGAATACAATGGAAAACCGTCAACCAAAATTGGGGAGGAAATGCCTCGATATCTCCCTCTTAAAAGAAGAGAAGTCGTAGGAATTCGGAAATACAGATGCAGGGAGGGATCGAGTTCCAGAGTTTACCAGTGAAAGGGATAAATAATTGAGAGTACCTACTGGTTAAATCTTGTGTTACAGAGTTGGACAGAATAGGGATGAGAGGAAGAAGAAAGCCTTGTGCAGCGAGGCTGCAGGAGGAGGGGAGGCATGCAGTTAGCAAGATCAGTAGAATAGTTAGCATGAAAATAGAGATAAAAGATAGAAAGAGATGCAACATTTCGGCGGTGAGAAAGAGGCTGAAGACAGTTAGTCAGAGGAGAGCAGTTGATGAGACGAAAAGCTTTATTAGATTCCACCTTATCTAGTAAAACTGTGTGACTGGAACCCCCCACAAACATGCGAAGAGTATTCCATACTCGGGCGGATAAGGCCCTTATACAGAGTAAGCAGCTGGAGGGGCGAGAAAAACAGGCGGAGACGCCTCAGAAGACCTAACTTCATAGAAGCTGTTTTAGCAAGAGATGAGATGTGAAGTTTCCATTTAAGATTATGAGCAAAGAACAGACCGAAGATATTCATTGTGGAAGAGGGAGACAATCGAGTATTATTGAAGAATAGGGGATAGTTGTGTGGTAGGTTGTGTCGAGTTTATAGATGGAGGAATTGAGTTTTTGAGGCATTGAAAACATATAGATTTTCTCTGCCCAATCGGAAATCTTAGAAAGATCGGAAGTCAGGCGTTCTTTGGCTTCTTGCGTGATCTGTTGATTTCCTGAAGGTTGGTCGTCTCTGAAAGGATGTGGAAAAATGTAGGGTTGTATCATCAGCGTAGGAGTGGATAGGGCAAGAAGTTTGGTTAAGAAAGTCATTAATGAATAATAGAAAGAGAGTGGGTGACAGGACAGAACCCTGAGGAACACTATTAATAGATTTAGGAGAAGAACAATCGCCGTCTACCACAACAGCAAAAGAACAGTCAGAAAGGAAACTTGAGATAAATTTGCAGAGAGAAGGGTAGAAGCCGTAGGAGGGCAGTTTTGAAATCAAAGCTTTATGCCAGACTCTATCAAAAGCTTATGATATGTTCTAACGCTACAGCAAAAGTTTCACCGAAATCTCTAGAAAAGGATGACCAAGACTCGGTAAGATTGATTGATTGATACATTTATTGTTGCATTAATGAATAATTACAACAAAGGAGGAGGATGGACCTTGCTACCCACCCCCTGGGCAAAGACTTAAGATTAAAATATCAAAAATATAACACTAGACAGTATACATATAACAGGAATACAAGTACATATTTCAATAAATAAATACACATATTGCACACCTTATTGCATAAACATCCTACAGCCTAGAAGCAAACTGAAGATATTCCCTGAGTATATCCCTGAGAGTGGTTGAGTCTAGGAGATGGTAAATGAGGCTGTACAAGTCATGTTGACCTTGTGGCCTAAATTTAGCAATGAGAGGACATTCCATGACATAGTGAGGCAGAGTGTGTCCCCTTGGTGCAGCACACAGCACACAGCACACACCAGGGGAAGCACTGACTTCCCAAAAGTATTTGTAGCCTAATCTGCATGAGCCTCATTGCCACCCCGTCATGTGATGCAGTGTGTCACCTATAGGTGTAAGCACAGCTCTGGGAGACACGTGCATAGTGAAGACTAGTGCTACTGCCCCTATGGCAACAAAGCTCCAACTGATCACTAATGCTACTATGTACAAAGTCCTTAATGCTACTATGAACACAACCCAGAGTATATACTCAGTGCCAGGGTCCACTGTGTCTTCTTGGAGTGCACACTGAGCAAGGTGGTCTGCTTTTTCATTTAGCGGGATAGATACCCCACATGAGAGGGTATCCAGATGAAATGGACCGTGGCACCAGCACCTTCTAGGGTGTGGATGAGATCAAGACACTTATTAACTAGATCACAGTCCATGGGGGAGGTGGATTGAAGGGCATACAATGCAGCCTGACTGTCAATAAAGAAATATACATTCTTATGGAGAGGCGCCACAATATGGAGCGCCTCCAGTACAGCATACAGTTCTGCTCTAGTGGAAGACATGGGTGCAGGGAGCCGCCTGGAAACCTCAGTGTCAGTGTAGAGATTGGCAGAGATGTAGTCACGGATGAACAGCCCACATCCAGACCTACTGCCATTGATTGACCCATCACAATAAACATGAATAGCCTGAACGTGTGGGTACTTGGACAATTTAGTTATGAAAATGTCTTGCAGCACATGAGGAAGCCAGTCCCTCTTGAGCTGATGCAGAGATTGAATATCAACACTGACACGATGAGGGTTCCAAGCAACCCTAACCTAACCTAACCTTTTAGGAAGCCATGTACATTGCCAGAGAGTACATGGCCCACCATTTAAAACACTCCAAACTTACTAGTAACACGCTCTAAATAACTTACAACCCCTCGCAGTAATCCCGCAAACACATTTAAAACACACCCAGTATTACCCATTCCATCATCTTGCACAGACAGCTGGTGAGAAAAATAGGGCGAAAGGTGCCATCACCTTTGAGGATTGGGATGATGATGGTTGTTTTCAAAGAGTGAGGAAGCTTGCCTGCAGTGAGAGGGAAGACTCAGTAAGGAAAGCCAGAAGATCACCAGTAGAGCGACCTTGGCGGAAGCCATACTGGTGATCAGACAGAAGATTGTGAAGTGACAGATGTTTAAGAGTCTCCCTATTCAGGATAGATTCAAAAGTTTAGAACTTTAGACAAACAAGAGATTAAAGCTATAGGACGGTAGTTTAAGGGGTTAGAACGGTCACCCTTTTTAGAAACAGGCTGAATGTAGGCGAACTTCCAGCAGGAAGGAAAGGTAGAAGTAGATAGACAAAGTTGGAAGAGTTTGGCCAAGCAAGGTGCAAGCACGGAAGCACAGTTTTTGAGAACAACAGGCGGTACCCCATCAGGACCATAAGCCTTCCGAGGGTTTAGGCAGCGAGGGCATGGAAAACATCGTTACGAAAAATTTTAATTGTAAACATGAAATAGTCAGAGGGAAGAGGAGGGGGAGGAACAAGCCCAGAATCATCCAAGGTAGAGTTGTGAGCAAAGGTTTGAGAGAAGAGTTCAGCTTTAGAGATAGAAGAGATGGCAGTGGTGCCATCAGGATGAAATAAAGGAAGGAAAGATGAAGAAGTGAAGTTATTTGAAATGTTTTTGGCTAGATGCCAGAAGTCTAGAGGGGAGTTTGAGTTTGAAAGATTTTGACATTTTCTACTTATGAAGGAGTGTTTGGCAAGTTGAAGAACAGACTTGGCATGATTCCGTGCAGAAATATAAAGTGCGTGATATTGAGATGAAAGGTTCAAGTACCTTTCGTGGGCAACCTCTCTATCATGTATAGCACGAGAACAGGCTGAGTTAGACCAAGGTTTAAAAGGTTTAGGTTGAAATAAAGAATGAGGAATGAATTCTCCATGCCAGACACTATCACCGATGTTTTGGGCGCATAGTATGTGTTTTAGTGGATGTTAGATGTTTTTAGGTATATTTTACGTATCTTACTTGTGGTTTGGAGATGTATTTGAGTGTTTGGGTGTGTTTTAAATGTGTTTGCCGGATTACTGCGAGGGGTTGTTTGTTATTTAGAGCGTGTTACGGGTTAGTTTGGAGTGTTTTAAATGGTTTAGGTGTGAGTAAAAGGTCTTTTGTGCGTGGGGCATGGTCTTGGTGTATATTATCTGATTGTTTCTTATGAAGTGTGTGCGTGTGTGTGTATTTACCTAGTTGTAGTTTTACAAGGCCTGCTGGGCTTTATGCTCTCGTGTGTGTGTGTGTGTGTAGAGAGAGAGAGAGAGAGAGAGAGAGAGGATATTCTGAGGTTTCAGGGTGTTTTGATTGTGGGATTATTGTGGGTTTTAAGTGCTCTGGGTGTGTGGGAATGGGTGATTTGGTGTATACTAGGTGTTTCTATAGGAAGTTTTTGAGGTGTTGCGTGGTGTTTTGAGCGTGGTTTGCGTTAGTTTTGAGTGTTATGCAAGTTTTGGGCATGCGTGGTGTGTTTGGGAAGTGTTTTGTGGTATCAGGATGGTATTGGTGAGTATTGTGTGTTTCTAGTGAGTTCTAAAGGTATTTGTTGATATTTTGAGGTATTGCAAAGTGTTTTGGCCAAGTTTTGATTGTTTTAAGTGTTTTGGGTGCATGAGAGCGGTGTTCTGGGTATGTTTGGACGTATAAGTGGGTTTATTGTGCGTAAATGCATACATACATACATACATACATTGATATTTCCTTAGAAAAATTCCTTGACAAAGCCGAATTCCTGTAGACTTCTCTAGAAATAGACTTAAATGAGGACAGAGGAGCCATGTAAAGCATCAGATAAATGTAATGGTGAGTTTTATTTAGTGGTGCTGTTGTGTCACCACTACCATCACCACCACCATCATCATCATTATCAGCACAAACACAGCGTCTGCGGCGGGGGAGGCGTGTGGCGACTGGTGGACTGGCTGTGGTGATGTGGTGGTGACATGCTTGGCGCCACATTGTACTGGCCCAACATTGCCTGGTGAGTGTGTTGTGCTGTGTTGTTTGAGAGTGTGCTGTGTTGTGTGTGTTGTTGAGTTGGCGCTTGCGTGAGTGAGTCACTACCTCTTCAAGCAGTACATTTATGGAATTGCACCAGCAGCTCACTGTTGGATGATGACCTGTTGTGAATGAATCTACACTTTGTTTCCGTCGTAGATCAGTACTTGTTTTTTTTTTTTTTTTTTTTTTTTATTTCCTCTTCCCCTATCCCTTACGAATCACCGCCACTGCTGTTCACCGCTAGCTGCTCCGTCCTATTGTAACTTATCTATTTAACCCTAACTCTAACGTAACTTAACCTAATTGAGGCGACACACACCCGCTGATACTTCCTCATGACAAATTAACTTTCTCTAACCCAACAAAACTTATGTAATCAAAGCAAACCAGCTTAACCTGACTACGAATGCTAAGAAATTAATATGAAATCATTATCTTATTTCTCATTGTAAAAATCCAGTGATACAGTGGAAATATTTGAGGCAATATCCTGCCTGTTCACACATCTTCCATAGACTTAACTTAATTTTGTTATTCAATTCTACGAAGGGAAGCATGAAATTCTTACCTTTGACAAGTACGTAGTAGTGTTTGAAACTTAACTCCTTTTTTTTTTTTTTTTTTCAGTTCTATGAAAGGAAGCACAAAATTTGTGCCTCTGACAAGTAATAATGCTTGTGACTTGCCTTCATTTTTTTTCAATTCTTAACCTTAATTTGATATGGGATGAAAAAGTGCAGCGAATATTCTTGAAAAAAGAAGAAAAACTAATCAAGTGTGTTATGATTTGAATGTCTTAACCCCTTCAGTACCATGACATATTTTCATATTCATTCTTCTTACTGTTTGACAATTTTACATGGCTTCAGAAAACCGTATGGAGGATTAGAATAGTGGAGACTGGCTATTAATCTTCTGACCTCCATAGAGCCTTCCTAATGTAAATAAAATTGTCTAATCACACCCAAAACTCATGGTAAATATGCATCCCAGTATTGAAGAGGTTAATTTTCTAGATAATTGAAGTAATCTCACGCTACATATTTTCATTTATTATGACGCTTTTTTCTAAATCATGGTGTGTGAAATGAACTAGCTAGCTGTCAAATGGTCCATGTGTTTGTCTTGTGTAAGGTTTTTTTTTTTTCTAATTGATATGTTTTTTAATGTTACATCAGGTGTTAGTGAAGATGCCCAGAAATTTGATAGTTAATATTTGGTAATCATAGTCTTGTGCCATTGTTTTCATGTATTATCTATGAATAGTCAAAATTTCCATGTGTATCTATGAGCCATTGTTTTGCTTATCCCTTCATCTCTGTTGTCTTCTTTCGTCCAGCCTTTCCACCTCACTGAATGTGATGGAAATACTCATTGCATACTAACTTTATTTCTCACCAAGTTGTGACTGTGATTATTTTTAAACTTTCAAAAGATAGTGGTGTTCATTGCCTTTATCAGTGTTTATAAGGTGGTGATAATGATGATGGTGGTGATGATGATGATGAATACTGTTATTATTATTTTCTCCTTTCTTTCTTTTTTATCATTATAACTGTTATCACCACTAGTATTATGACTATTTGAAAGACGGTAATAGTGATGGGGATGATAATTACATACTCTCATTATTATTTTGTACTTTCTTTCTTTTTTATCATTATAACTATTAAAATTGCTATCATTATTATTTGAAAGATGGTGATGCTGATTACTCATCATTATTATTAACATGCCTTTTTCACTTATTCTTTCTTATCATCTCCATTAATCTTTAGGGGAACTGGCAATCAAGTGGGCCTTTTTTTATTTTATTTATATATATATATATATATATATATATATATATATATATATATATATATATATATATATATATATATATATATATATATATATATATATATATATATATATATATATATATATATATATATATATATATATATATATATATATATATATATATATATATATATATATATATATATATATATATATATATATATATATATATATATATATATATATATATATATATATATATATATATATATATATATATATATATATATATATATATATATATATATATATATATATATATATATATATATATATATATATATATATATATATATATATATATATATATATATATATATATATATATATATATATATATATATATATATATATATATATATATATATATATATATATATATATATATATATATATATATATATATATATATATATATATATATATATATATATATATATATATATATATATATATATATATATATATATATATATATATATATATATATATATATATATATATATATATATATATATATATATATATATATATATATATATATATATTTTTTTTTTTTTTTTTTTCTCCCCAGCTTTCCCTCTTGCATAAAAAGAAATACCTATCACTACTACTATTATTATTTGAAAGTCAATGCTCACCTTTCTGACCTCCTTTCTGACCTCCTCTCATGTCCAAAGAGTGAAGGCAGAATGCTGGAGGAGCGGGTCACCTTCCCCCAGCGTGTTGGGTCGGCTAGATCAACTAGGTCAGGCTCTGGGTCATCCAGGGTCAGCTCGGCAAGAGTGGCGGCCGGGCGGATCAGTTCGGCACGCCCTTCAGACACCAGGCGGCCCAAGCTACACACGGGCCGTCCCTCCTCTGCTCCCCCGGCCCACAGCCCCCCGACCTCGCCAGCCCAGGGGTGGTTAGTGGGCCGGCTTGCTGCTCATGGCCAACACCGCATCCATGATGTGGCCCACCTCAACCTGCGGGTGGAGGGGAAGTCGGTGTGTGTGTGTGTGTGTGTATTTACCTAGTTGTAGTTTTACAGGGCCTGGGCTTTATGCTCATGTGGCCCCATCTCCATATCTACACTTATCCAATCTTACTTTAAAAGTATGCACACTCGTTGCTTCATTCAAACTGTTCCACGTCTCAATACATCTTTGCGGGAAACTATACTTTTTAATATCTCTTACACATCTTCCCTTCCTCACCTTCTTACTATGCAATCTTGTGCTTCGACTGGCATATTCTGTGTGTGTGTGTGTGTGTGTGTGTGTGTGTGTGTGTGTGTGTGTGTGTGCAAAAATATATAGTAGTTGTAAAGCATGTTTAAGAAAGTGTTTGTAATTCACCTTTGTCGCCTGCTGGTCACCCAGCCAGTCTTTTCCATTACGGAGTGAGCCCAGAGCTCATAGACCGATCTTCGGGTAGGACTGAGACCACAACACACTCCACACACCGGGAAAGCGAGGCCACAACCCCTCGAGTTACATCCCGTACCTGTTTACTGCTAGGTGAACAGGGGTTACACATTAAGAGGCTTGCCCATTTACCTCGCCGCCTCCGGGACTCGAACCCGGACCCTCTCGAGTGTGAGTCGAGTGTGCTAACCACTACACTACGCGGTGTGTTTGAGTGTGTGTATTTACCTAGTTGTAGTTTTACAGGGCCTGGGCTTTATGCTCGTGTGGCCCCGTCTCCATATCTACACTTATCCAATCTTACTTTAAAAGTATGCACACTCGTTGCAGACACTACTTCTTCATCTAAACTGTTCCACGTCTCAATACATCTCTGCGGGAAACTATATTTTTTAATATCTCCCAGACATCTTCCTTTTCTCAGCTTTTTACTATGCGATCTTGTGCTTCGGATGTCATATTCTTCTCTCAGGATCAGTTTCTCATTATCCACTTGGTCCATTCCGTTGATCAATTTATAAACTTGTATCAGGTCTCCTCTCTCCCTTCTTTGTTCCAGGGTTGGTAGATCCATAGCCTTTAGTCTCTCCTCATATGTCATCCCTTCAAATTCTGGAACCATTCTTGTAGCTATTTTTTGTAGCCTCTCCAATTTCCTTATGTGTTTCTTTTTATGAGGGGTCCACACTACTCCTGCATGTTTGTGTGTGTGTGTGTGTGTGTATGTGTGTGTTACAATAAAGATGATAGTGATCGAGTGCAACCTTTTCCATTGGTGCCATCGTCATCATCAGATCCGGTCGGTGTCATACACTCCGCGTCGTCAGCAGCCAGTCAGTCGGGGCTCAGTGAGGGTAGTGTCCAGTCACGCCCAGCCCAGCCAACTGCGGCGCAGACAGGTGGGTGGTGGGTGCTAATGAGGGGTGTGGCAAAATGGGTGTTGGGTGGGTAGGTGGGTGCTGATGAAGGGTGTGGCAGAGTGGCTGTTGGGTGTGTAGGTGGATGTGTGGATGGGTGAATGGGTGAGTGATATGGTTGGATGTGTGGGTGGGAGGGTAGATGGGTGGGTGGTGAGGTGGGATTGTGGGTAGGCAGAAGAATGAACGTGTGCACTTACTCACTCACTCAAAATTGTCATTCTGGCAGTTCCTGTCTGTGCACAAGGCCGGTGGATGTGAGAGGCGGGGAGAAGCTGCAGTGGCAGCAGCAGCAGCTGCACATTCTAAGGGAGACATGAGGGCAGCAGCGGCAGCAGCAGCAGGCTTTGGCTCCACTTACACAGTGGTGTGTTTGGACCCTGAGCAGGCCGGGGAATGTGGTGGTGGCCCAGCTCACCTTGGTGCAACCTTCACCAAGGAGGAGGCCCCGGCCTTCCTTAGAGAAGGCCTAGGGTCCACCTACACCCTGAGGAGTGGCCAGAGGCTCTCTCCACACTCCCCCAGCAGTAGTGACTCAGACCTCCAGGTGCTGGCCAGGGGGGAGTATGAATACAGCGTACCCCCCATGGCCCCTGAGGGAAGGGGAGGGTACTGGGGGCCAGGTGGGGGTCGAGAGGACCTGAGCCGGGTGACAGCGGGTGATACGACCTCCAACGAAGACTCGGAGAGCACTGTGATGAGCCTGGGCCGCCGCATCCAGCTGATGGCAGCAACGGGGCCAGGCATTGCCCCAGCCACTGCCCCAGCCTGGGACACTGAGTGGCGGACACTGCTGCAGCAGAACCACCAGCTGCTTCTGAGGCTGTCTAGCAGGGAGGACCTGCGGGCTGAGGAGCAGCAGCAGCAGCAGCCCGACACACCCCGCAGTGCCCCAGTGCAGGACAGTGCTGTGCAGACTCTGCTGCCTGATGCCGGCCCTGAGCCACCCATCCTGTCAGGGTCTGAGGCGGGGGAAGAGGTGCTGCCGCAGGATGAGGAGGCCGTCCCGCCCCATCATAGCCCGGAATGTGTGCTGGAGGATATTGTGGAGGAGTCCAGCCTCAGTGACCACTCCTCCCCACGCACCACTACACTCCTCCACTGCCGGGGCAAGGCTGCCTCACCCCCGCCCTGCACAGACTCACCCCCATCCCACTCCAAGCAGGCCCTGCACTGCCCCAGCAGCCCTAACAGCCCCACTCTGTGCTATGATAGGACATCCCCAGGTCTTGATGGGGAAGAATCCGTCCACTTCCTATGCAAGTCCCCTGCCCTCCCACAGGACAGCTTCCAGGGCCCCCTCAGTGCCTCCCCTCTGCCCCAGGAAGCTCCCTACCCACCCAGACAGTCTCCATCCAGTGTGGGCCAAGACACAGACTACCTGTGGCACTTGTCTCTCCCCCCAGACAGACTCCAGGGTGGCGGTGAGGACTGCCCTCTGCTGGAAGAGGCATCCCCTCACCCCCAACACTGCTCCTCTCCCACCATGGAACACAAGCCACAGACCTTGAAGCATGTCTTGCAGGCTGAGGACACAGACACACAGAATAGACCTTCCCTGCCCACAGCCTGCCCCACCACCCTCCCACCACCCGCAGGAGACCAGGACGCTACCCTTTGCACCCAAGACTTGCCCACCAGACCGTCCTATACTGACTCATCCTGCACGGCTGACCTGCCAAGCTATCGTGCTGGGGCTGTCACCACCTTCATCATGCGATCTCGCTTCTCAGGCCAGGACAAGCCAGCATTACTATGCCCCCAGCCCTCCAAGGACCTGCTGGAGGCACTCAGGATGATCGAGGACGAGGAGAAGAGTGCCACAGTCGCAGAACCACCTGAAAGAGACTGGAAGGGCTGTAGTGGGAAGACAGTGGCATCCTCAGCAGTGCCCTCAAGTCCTTGTCAACCCACATGTGAAAAGGAGGGTGCTGCTTCTCTTCCGGTGCTACAGGTGTTGGCCGAGAAGGTGTTCCTTTTTACGCAGGACCTGGTGGAGCGGTGGAACCTGGTGGAGCACAGTGGTAGGTGGCTGTGTGGGGGATGCATTGGGTGCTGGTGGCAGTTTGTGTATCACTTATTGTTTTGGGTAGTTAGGACTTTTAATTTCATGTTTTTAACCCCTTTAGTACCATGACACATTTCCATATTGATTCTGCTTACTATTTAGTGATTTTATACAGCTTCAGAAACTCATGTGTGGGATTTAAATAATGAAGACTATAGCCATTAACCTTCTGACTTCATTGATTCTTCCTAATCTCAATAGAATGGTCTAATGGTACACAAATCTCAAGGTAAAAATGTCTCCACATCGAAGGGGTTAATCTTGACTTGTGCCTTTTATTGGTTTGTATTATCTCAGGTTAGCACTTATATTTCATGGTTCTAATCTTAACTTTTTATTATATTGTTTGGTGGCTGGTGGGTGGGGGGGGTCATTCCTTTGCATTGAGTGATGAACATGAGAAGCTAAACTGTTGAATTGCACTTGGAATGTTGATGTTAACTCTTCACTATTTGGCTTTTTTCCCTAAATACTAGCCACTCAGACATGTTTTCTTTGCTCTACAGCCACCTTCAAGTTTTTTACTTGGTAGAAACTGTAAAATCTGTTCTTTTCACATTGTTTTCTGTTTATAAAGAGTTCCTACATTGGTTTCAGTTGTGTTGCTCTTCTAATGTTTGTCTTCTTTGGGTTATGCATTCCTCCCCTTCATTTTGTAGTTTGGTGAAGGTCATCTAACAAGCTTACACACCATTACCACCACCCACACCACGTGAAGACGTCAAAACACCAACTCCACTAACACCCAACACCACACTTCACTCATAACGCCCAACACCACTCTAATCTAACGTAATCTAATGTAACCTAACCTAACCTAAACTAAACCAACACCACCCTGACCTGACCTGACCTGACTTGATCTAACCTAACCTATCCTAACCTAACCTGACTTGACCAACCCAACCCAACTCAATCCAACCCAACCCAACCCAACCCAACCCAACTCAACTCAACTCAACTCAACTCAACTCAACCCAACCCAACCCAACCCAACCCAACCCAACCCAACCCAACCCAACCCAACTCAACTCAACTCAACTCAACCCAACCCAACCCAACCCAACCCAACCCAATTCATCTCAACCCAACTCAACTCAACCCAACTCAACCCAACCCAACCCAACTCAACTCAAGTCAACTCAACTCAACTCAACTCAACCCAACCCAACCCAACCCAACCCAACCCAACCCAACCCTACCCTACCACAGGCACTCAGAACAACATAAGAAAGTGAGGGAAGCTACAAGAAGCTGTCAAGCCTACATATGTCAGTCCTTATGTGAATGTGTCTATCTATTTCCACCTATCAATTCTTATATCTCTGTAATCTTCTCCCTACTGACTTGAGCTTGTATGCTTAAACACTTCTGTGATTCACCTTCGCTATTTCAAAAGGCTTTATTTAAATATACACAAGTTTTTAAGGTGTTTTTACATTTCTAGAGGCAGATTGATAAGATTTCTGCATTATTAACTGGAGAAACACTCTTAAAAACCCGACTAATCATCTCTGTGGCCTTGGTAAACAGTCATGGTGAGAGAATCAAGTATTTTTAAGCAAGTTTGTACGTATCTAGAGGCAGAGTGACAAGATTTCTGCATTATTAACTAGAGAAACACTCTTGAAAACCCCACTAATCATCTCTGTGGCCTTGGTGAGAAGAGTAAGTGTTTCTGAATGTGGATTTACCACCAACACTGACCTCTCACACTTCACTCTCTGCATTCTTTCTCCATCAGGGAGCCGTGAAGAGTTACTTCGTCAGATAGCAGAGGCAGAGCAGCAACTGGAGGCCCTGTGTGTGACGGAGGGGTGGAAGCGTGACCCATCCGCCAGCCCAGAGCTCCACCGTGGCTGTGAGGAGCGGTTGCAGCGGCAGCGGGCAGAGGCAGATGGCCGGATACAGAAGAATTTAGAGCTGATTCGGAAGTTGATGGATGACAAGAGGCGGTTGACAGAGGAGGTGTGTGTGTGTGTGTGTGTGTGTGTTTCACTGTTTGATCTGCTGCAGTCTCTGACGAGACAGCCAAACGTTACCCTACGGAACGAGCTCAGAGCTCATTATTTCCGATCTTGGGATAGGCCTGAGACCAGGCACACACCACACACCGGGACAACAAGGTCAAAACTCCTCGATTTACATCCCGTACCTACTCACTGCTAGGTGAACAGGGGCTACACGTGAAAGGAGACACACCCAAATATCTCCACCCGGCCGGGGAATCGAACCCGGTCCTCTGGCTTGTGAAGCCAGCGCTCTAACCACTGAGCTACCGGTGTGTGTGTGTGTATTTACCTAGTTGTATTTACCTAGTTGTAGTTTTACAGGGCCTGGGCTTTATGCTCGTGTGGTCCCATCTCCATATCTACACTTATCCAATTTTTCTTTAAAACTATGTACACTCTTTGCTGATACCACTTCCTCACTCAAACTGTTCCAAGTCTCAACACATCTTTGCGGAAACTAAATTTTTAACATCTCTCAGACATCGTCCCTTCCTTAGTTTCTTACTATGCGATCTTGTGCTTCTAAAGTCATATTCTTCTCTCAGGATCAGTTTCTCATTATCCACTTCATCCATTCCGTTAATCAATTTATAAACCTGTATCAGATCCCCTCTCTCTCTTCTCTGCTCCAAGGTTGGTAGATCCATTGCCTTTAGTCTCTCCTCATATGCCATCCCTTTAAATTCTGGAACCATTCTTGTAGCCATTTTTTGTAGTCTCTCTAATTTTCTTATGTGTTTCTTTTTATGGGGAGTCCACACAACTCCTGCATATTCCAATCTAGGTCTTATTTTAGTACTTATCAATTTCTTCATCATTTCCTTGTCCATATAGTGAAATGTGTGTGTGTGTGTGTGTGTGTGTGTGTGTGTGTGTGTGTGTGTGTGTGTGTGTGTGTGTGTGTGTGTGTGTGTGTGTGTGTGTGTATTTACCTAGTTGTAATTTTACAGAGCCTGGGCTTTATGCTCGTGTGGCCCCGTGTGTGTGTGTGTGTGTGTGTGTGTGTGTGTGTGTGTGTGTGTGTATGTATGTATGTATGTATGTATGTATGTGTGGATGACGAGAGGAGTTTGTTAGTGTGTGGATGACAAAGGTGTGTGTTTATGCATGTGTGAATGAGTGAGTGGTTGAACCAAATCTAACCCAACCTAAGAGTGAGTGAGTGTGAGTGTGTGAGTGAATCTAACCTAGCCTAACCTAACCTAAGAGTGAGTGAGTGAGTGAATGAATACCCTTCTAAAACCATCCCTTTGGGGTGTGTGTGTGTGTGTGTGTGTGTGTGTGTGTGTGTGTGTGTGTGTGTGTGTGTGTGTGTGTGTGTGTTGATGACAAAAGGTGTGAATGAGTGAGTGAATCAAATCTAACGTAACCTAACATAAGAGCAAGTGAATGAGTGAGTGACCTTCTAAAACCACTCCTTTTTGACCAGTGTGAGCGTCTGGACCAGCGCACCAAACAATCAGAGAAGCGACATGCTGACCGTGTGAAGGCCACTGAGGAAAGACACAGCCAAGAGCTCCGATCACTGAAGGAGCGCCTCACCATATCGGAGCAGGAGCGTCGGGAGAAATGGACAGTACAGAAGACACGGGCAATCAGGGAGTCCACACACCGGAGCCTGGAGACAAAACTGAAGGATATGGGGGCCAAACATCGCGACGAAGTGAGTCTCCTGAAGGCACAGCACTGGGAGGCTTTGAGAGAGGCTGAGGAGAAGCACCGGGCAACTCTGCAGGCTCAAGAGGAGGAGCTCAAGAGGAAGTTTGAGGAGGAGAAGGAAGAGG
>NC_059286.1:8523181-8525681 GCF_017591435.1 Portunus trituberculatus
TCTAGTCACAGTTTAACAAGTTCTAGTGAATTTCATTGAGGTTTACGTGGTTCTAATGACAGTTTAGCAGGTTCTAGTATATTTCATTAAAATTTTCGTGGTTCTAGTGACAGTTTAACGGTTCTAGTGTCTTATTGAAATCTTCGTGGTTTTAGAGACAATTTAACAGGTTCTAGTATATTTCATTAAGGTTTTCGCGGTTCTAGTGACAGTTTAACAGGTTCTACTGGGTTTCATTGAGGTTTTCGTGGTTCCAGTGATAGTCTAACAGGTTCTAGTGGGTTTCGTTAAGGTTTTCGTGGTTCTAATGACAGTTTAACGGTTCTAGTGTCTTATTGAGATCTTCGTGGTTCTAGTGACAGCTTAAAGGCGCCTAGTGAAGAAAGTGCTTATAGAGAAACTACCTCCACTAAGTTCACAAAATGCTAAACTAGAGTAAAATTCACTTAAAAAGATTAGGTAGTCCTCCTCCTCCTCCTCCTTCTCCTCCTCCTCCTCCTCCTCCTCCTCCTCCTCCTCCACCTCCTCCTCCTCCTCCTCCTCTTCTTCTTCTTCTTCTTCTTCTTCTTCTTCTTCTTCTTCTTCTTCTTCTTCTTCTTCTTCTTCTTCTTCTTCTTCTTCTTCTTCTTCTTCTTCTTCTTCTTCTTCCTTCTCCTCCTCCTCCTCCTCCTCCTCCTCCTCCTCCTCCTCCTCCTCCTCCTCCTCCTCCTTTTCTTTCTCCTCCTCCTCCTCCTCCTCCTCCTCCTCCTCCTCCTCCTCCTCCTCCTCCTCCTCCTCCTCCTCCTCCTCCTCCTCCTCCTATTCCTCCTCCTCCTATTCCTCCTCCTCCTCCTCCTCTTCTTCTTCTTCTTCTTCTTCTTTTCTTCTTCTTCTTCTTCTTCTTCTTCTTCTTCTTCTTCTTCTTCTTCTTCTTCTTCTTCTTCTTCTTCTTCTTCTTCTTCTTCTTCTTCTTCTTCTTCTTCTTCTTCTTCTTCTTCTTCTTCTTCTTCTTCTTCTTCTTCTTCTTCTTCTTCTTCTTCTTCTTCTTCTTCTTCTTCTTCTTCTTCTTCTTCTTCTTCTTCTTCTTCTTCTTCTTCTTCTTCTTCTTCTTCTTCTTCTTCTTCTTCTTCTTCTTCTTCCTCCTCCTCCTCCCCTCTCCTCCTCCTCCTCCTCCTCCTCCTCCTCCTCCTCCTCCTCCTCCTCTTCATCATGATCATCCTCATTCGTGTATTCTCTTATCATCATCATATATTTTCTTGTCTCGTCTCATTTCCTCGTCCTCGTCCTCCTCCTCCTCCTCCTCCTCCTCCTCCTCCTCCTCCTCCTCCTCCTCCTCCACGGTCCAGCGCCTCTCCCAGCCAGTCATCCAGTGTGGGTTGTCTTCTGCTCTCCTTCCTCCCTCGCCGCTGGGAGAGAGAGAGAGAGAGAGAGAGAGAGAGAGAGAGAGAGAGAGAGAGAGAGAGAGAGGGAGGTGTGAGGAACTAAGTGCAGGTGTGTGTGTGTGTGTGTGTGTGTGTGTGTGTGTGTGTGTGTGTGTGTGTGTGTGTGTGTGTGTGTGTGTGTGCGTGATGTAGGATATGATTATTAGTGCTTTCATATTCTCTCTCTCTCTCTCTCTCTCTCTCTCTCTCTCTCTCTCTCTCTCTCTCTCTCTCTCTCTCTCTCTCTCTCTCTCTCTCTCTCTCTCTCTCTCTCTCTCTCTCTCTCTCGTAAAGAAAATCCAAAAACAAGAAAATTATATTATTCGTGAGTTTATTTGTAAATATTTCAATAGGAGGAGGAGGAGGAAGAGGAGGAGGAGGAGGAGGAGGAGGAGGAGGAGGAGGAGGAGGAGGGGAGAAGGGCGAAGGGAGAGGATAAGATGATTGACAACAACAACAACAACAACAACAACAAAGGTAAAAGAGGAAAAGGAAGGAAAAGAACACTGGAAAGAGATGGAAGAGGAGGAGCAGGAAGAGGAAAAGGAAGAGGAAGAGGAGGAGGAGTAGGAGGAGGAGAGAGAAAGCTTAAACAAAAGAAATTCATTGAAGCTGAGACGTGAGTGAAATTAATAAATGGTTCATGGCGCTCTCTCTCTCTCTCTCTCTCTCTCTCTCTCTCTCTCTCTCTCTCTCTCTCTCTCTCTCTCTCTCTCTCTCTCTCTCTCTCTCTCTCTCTCTCTCTCTCTCTCTCTCTCTCTCTCTCTCTCTCTCTCTCTCTCTCTCTACTATAAACAAAAACTCAAAAATGTACTTCACCATTTTTTCCATCACCATCTCATTTCTTCAAACCAGCTGGCGTGTTTGGGGCTTATTATGAGTGGGCGTGGGGGTTGTTGGAGGCGTGTGAGGGGAAGGTGGTGCTTTCTCCCCTCCTTCTTTCACCCCCACATCTCCCCTCTCCTCCCCTCTCTCTCCCCTCCACATCTTCATTCCAGCCCAGAAACTTGGTGTACTTTTGTTCCACTAATCTAGAAACTATTTTTGTGCGTCTGTCTTGAAGTCCACCTGTTCTTTTCTTATGGTTCGTTTTGGAGGCA
>NC_059286.1:8530681-8535681 GCF_017591435.1 Portunus trituberculatus
CGGTTATACAATACAAGATATGCATAGGAGAGGCAAGGTTAGAATTACTGTTAGGTTATGTAAAATATGTCATTAATCTCTTCAGCACCATGACGCATTTGCATATTCATTCTGCTTACTATTTGGTGATTTTATACAGCTTCAGAAACGTATGTGGAAGATTGAAATAGTGAAGACTGTGGCCATTAGTCTCCTGACCTCCATAAACCCCTCCAAATGTCAATAAAATGGTCTAATCATGCTCAAATCTCAAGGTAAAAATGTGTCCCAGTATTGAAGGGGTTAAACAAGGTACAGTGCAAGATAAGGCAAGGAAAAGTATGGTTATACAAGGCAAGGCAAGGCAAGGCAAGGCAAGACAAGGCAAGGCTGGGCGAGGCAGGGAGGTTATCGTATCGTGACATGAGCCCGCTATTGTACGCTGTGGCCCACGAGTGCCGTACACAAGGCGACGTTAGGGCAGGTCATTCAGCACCTGGCATTTGTATTGAGGTGACCTGAACTGATGCGTGTCAGAGAGAGAGAGAGAGAGAGAGAGAGAGAGAGAGAGAGAGATGTGGGTTATGAGGTCGTTCATGCCACACTTCCTTCACTGCCACCACCACCACCATCACTACCACCACCACCACCACCACCACCACCACCACCACTACCACTCCATAAAAGCAAAGACACTTATTGATATCTTATCCTTTATTTATTTTCTTTTTCTATTCACGACATTCATTACGATCTATTTTCTATTTCTTGTTGTTGTTGTTGTTGTTGTTGTTGTTGTTGTTCTTTCTTTCTTTCTTTCTCTCTTTCTTTCTTTCATTCATTTAGTTCTTTTTGCTTTTTATATTTATTTGTTTGTCTGTTTCTCTGCATCTGTTTTTTATTTTTATTTTTACTTATTTTTCTTTGTTTATTTATTCTATTTTATATTCATTTCTTTACTTAGCTTTACGTGACATTGAAATAAACAAGGAAGATAAGTCTCTCTCTCTCTCTCTCTCTCTCTCTCTCTCTCTCTCTCTCTCTCTCTCTCTCTCTCTCTCAATAATTCTTCTTTGACACATCCGGGAGATTTTACTTCCTTCTCCTCCTCCTCCTCTCGAGATGACGTGGCAAGGAAGAGAGAAAGCTGAGATGTGTGGCAGGATTCAGAGAGAGAGAGAGAGAGAGAGAGAGAGAGAGAGAGAGAACGGCTAGGTCAGGAGGGCGGCGTGAGTTGAAATGTGTGTGTGTGTGTGTGTGTGTGTGTGTGTGTGTGTGTGTGTGTGTGTGTGTGTGTGTGTGTGGGGCGGCGCACACACACACACACACACACACACACACACACACACACAGGTCGTGGAGTGCATGGGTGTGTTGGCGTGTAGGGCAGAAGGTGCGCCGCTGTGTTCGTCTGTCCGTTCTACTTCCCTTGGCTGCGGCGACTGTGGCGGCGGCGGCGGCGGCGGTGGTAGCAGAAGCGGTGATGGTGGTGGTGCAACAGACGGTGCAGGCCATAACGGTGCCTTCCTTGTTCCTCACCTCGCTTGGTTGTCTTCTCTGCACCACCACCACCACCACCACCACCACCACCATCACCAGTATAGCACGGAGGCTGCACGGCGAGGCTGGGTCGTTTCCGCTAACTTGGCGGTGAAATGGATCAGCGCCGGCGGTATTTGGGTCGCCGGCGTGATATGAACGCTTCTGCAACTTTCTAGCAACTTTCTTCAGCGGCGGCAGGGCGTGAGGTGGCGGCAGTGGCGGCGGTGCGGCGGCAGTATTGTGATGGCAGCGCCCGACGTTACTCGCGTGCCCGGATCCGTGGTGGCGGTTTGCTGGCCTGTCGTGGCGGCGTGGGTGAAGTGACCGGTTGTGGTGGAGAGACGGGAGGGTGGAGAGAAGTGACAGTGGGGAAGCGGGGAGGGGAGAGAAGTGACAGTTTGAGAGGGGTAGGAAGGTAGGGAAGAGGTAAGAAGTGACAGGTTGGAGGAGAAGAGAGAATTGACGAAAGTTGGGAAGAGTAGAGAAGAGGCTGAAGTGATGAGGTGGGAGAGAGGAGGGGCTGAGAAGTGACAGACGATGGGGGGAAGGGGTGAAGTGATGGTGGTGGGGAAGGGAGAGGAGGGGACGGGAGGGGCGAGAAGTGGGTCGTGGCGGTGTGGTTTGGCCTGCACCACCACCACCACCACTACCACCTCCACCTGCCGCCCGACGCTCTCCGCCGCACGCACTCAGTCGGTCGCCAGACGTGTGTGGTATCAGACGTGCTCGTGTGTGCTCACCCAAACGCGCCACCACTACCACCACCACCACCACCACCACCACCACCACCATTATCAATTTGTGCAGTGTTGAGTACATAGTGACTACACACACACACACACACACACACACACACACACACACACACACACACACACACACACACACACACACACACGGGCACATATATACCACCTGTGCACCACCGCCTTAAGGAATGTGTGTGTGTGTGTGTGTGTGTGTGTGTGTGTGTGTGTGTGTGTGTGTAATTGGTTATATTAACGGTAGAGATTTCAACGTAAGCAAAAGTAGTAATCTTATGGGTGGTGTTGGAGGCGGTAGTGGTGACGGTGCTGGTGGTGGTGGTGGTAACACGACCCGATAGAAGAACGACTTGGACAGCTCTCCACCACCACGACTCTGCTCCTGTGTCAGTGAGAGCCCGCGAGCGCGCACACACACACACACACACACACACACACACACACACACACACATTTGTGTTTCTTCATTTATTCATTTTTATTTTTACTTGTGGGTTAGATATCTCTCTCTCTCTCTCTCTCTCTCTCTCTCTCTCTCTCTCTCTCTCTGAGGGGACACAGAGTTACGTGATTTTGTAATTTTTTCTTCTTCCTCCTCCTCCTCGGTACATTCTAGGTTTTTCTTGTTTTTCTTTAAATCATGATTCAATTCAGTGTTTAATTTCTTACCTTCTTATTTCGCAAGATCTTTCCGTGCTGTCTTGATGTGTTCATTGTATATTGACTCAGCAAACAGTCTCATGTCACAACGAAATTATCTTAATTCGTGTTCAGTGCTGGGACACATTTGTACCTTGAGACTGTGTACGATTAAACCATTTCATTGACATTAGGAAAGATCTATAGGGGGCAGAAGATTAATGACTACAGTCTTCACTATTTTAATCCCCCACATAAGTTACTGAAGCTGTATCAAATCACCAGATAGAAAGCAGAATGAATGTGGAAACTCATCATAGTACTCAAGAGGTTAATTCGTGTTCAGTGCCTTGTGAACGATGCCTATGTTATTTCAGTCTTTCATTGGTGTGCTTAATTGTTTATGGTTACTTCTCTACCTTTGTTTCTTCACTCCTTCAGTAACATGACGCGATTTTCATATTCATTCTGCTTACTGTTTGGTGATTTTATACAGCTTCAGAAACTTATGTGCGGATTGAAATAGTGAAGGCTCTATCCGTTAATCTTCTGACCTTCATAGACCAGTCCTAATGTAAATGGAATCGTCTAATAATACCCAAAATTCACGGTAAAAATACTTTCCAGTACTGAAAGATGCTAAGTGTTCCCATGTTTCTGGTGATAGTTTGATGGGTTCCAATTAAAGTTATTCTGTTTTCTAAGCTTTTCCACGGTTCTAGTGTTATTTTAGCAGACTCTAGTGGAAGTTATTGGGTTTTTTATTATGTTTTTTTCTTTTTATTATTATGATTTTAAATGTAGTTTATCAGATTCCTGTAGAGATTGTGGTCTTCAAGTGAGTTTTCGTAGTTGTGGTGATAGTTTAACAGGTTTTAGTGGAGATCATTACTGTTGTTCAAGTATTAGTGTGATTCCAGTAATAGTTTAACAAGGGCATATACATATACGCACGCACACACACACACACACACACACACACACACACACACACACACACACACACACACACACACACACACACACACACACACACACACACACACACACACACACACACACACACACACACATCAACTGCAAGAAGATAGAAAGAAAAGAGTGATGTGGCGTGCATGTATGAATGCAAGATATTAATCAATCAAGAATATAACAATGAAAGAGAACGGAATGAAAATTTTGTTGTACTGCAAAGAAACGGATGGAGTGACAGAGATGTGAACATGAGTAACATAGGAAAGACTTGAATCGTTTGCTGCACCTCTGGAGTAAAACTAAGATGAAGCAACAAATGTAGAATGCGATAAGATAACTTAACTGTCACATTGAGACATACGTCCATCTTAAAAAAAGAAAAAAAAAATTATCTCTCACCACGACAATTTTCCAAGGCCATAGAGACAACTAGCCTGGTCTTCAAGAGAGTTCCTCCTTATCATATACCAGAAATCTTGCCAATTCATCAACAGAACCATAAAAAATACTCTTAAAAACAACACTATCTTCTACTAGAGCCTTTGGAAAATAGTGATGGGAGAGAGCAAAGCATTTCAGAATACAGGCCATAGAGTATACAACACGGAATTCTTTTTGGCAGAGACCTCATACCGTGCTAGAATACGGGGCCTAAAAATGAACTAGCACTAGACAACACAAATAAAAAAGAGACTGGATTAAAATACAGCGCGTTAGGAAGCATAGTAGTATGGGATGAAGGATTTGAATGTGTGTGATATAAACAGGTGGATATTATTAATCCCATTAGTACTGGGACACATTTTTACCGTGAGTTTGGATATGATTAAGCAATATTACTTGCATTAGGAAGGGTCTATGGAAGTCAGAAGATTAATGCACAGAGTTTTCAATATTTCAATCCCCATGTAGGTTTCTGAAACTGTATAAAATTACCAAATAGTAAGCAAAATTGATATGAAAACGCGTCATGGCACTGAAGGGGTTATTCAACGTGGGAAGGTGATAAGAAATTCGGAAAAAATTTTAGGTATTTCACGCAGCATTGAACTGGGACGTGTCTGTGGAGATTACAGGAAGGAGGAGGAGGAAGTGTAGGAA